>NC_134483.1:537523911-537771411 GCF_040206685.1 Ascaphus truei
TGAGTGAGTGGAATGTTGGGAGATGTACAAACAGCAGGTGAGAGTGAGTGAGTGAGTGGAAGGTTGGGAGATGTACAGACAGCAGGTGAGTGGAATGTTGGGAGATGTACAGACAGCAGGTGAGTGGAATGTTGGTAGATGTACAGACAGCAGGTGAGTGGAATGTTGGGAGATGTACAGACAGCAGGTGAGTGAGTGAGTGAGTGGAATGTTGGGAGATGTACAGACAGCAGGTGAGTGAGTGGAATGTTGGGAGATGTACAAACAGCAGGTGAGTGAGTGAGTGGAATGTTGGGAGATGTACAGACAGCAGGTGAGTGAGTGAGTGAGTGAGTGAGTGAGTGGAATGTTGGGAGATGTACAGACAGCAGGTGAGTGAGTGGAATGTTGGGAGATGTACAGACAGCAGGTGAGTGAGTGGAATGTTGAGAGATGTACAGATAGCAGGTGAGTGAGTGGAATGTTGGGAGATGTACAGACAGCAAGTGAGTGAGTGGAATGTTGGGAGATGTACAGATAGCAGGTGAGTGAGTGGAATGTTGGGAGATGTACAGATAGCAGGTGAGTGCAGTAGATGGCAATGCTTGGCCACGATGGGTGGTAGGTTTGGTGGAGCAATAATGCATAAAGTGTGCACAGAGAAAAAATATATCAATTAATACAGTACAAGAAATCTGTGGGGCTGCTACTGGTAAGGGGGGGCAATGTTTCGGAGTCCTGCCCCTTCTTCTGGCCCATTCCCACAAGTGCAGAGCTTTATGTGGTACTTCCCTTTGCACTTTTACCGATTGTGTACCCCTGGATCCCGGTAATATATCTGCCATTTCAAGCATGCGCCTCTAAACATTGACATATCCATCAGATGTTCCTCACCTCTACCCCTCCTGCGTTAGCCTGTTTTGGAGAAGTCACGTGGGGCACGTATTATAACGGTATGTATTAAAGACATTTTATATGGGTCAAAATTCTCTGCCAAGTCTGCATGAAATGTGAGAATTCATCATTTCCTAGTTTCATACCTTCAGTATGTATGTATGTCTTTATTTAAATACATTAATGTACATAGCGCGTCAAGGCAATAATATAAGTGACATAATAATATAACACATAATGGGAAGAAGCGCTTGAGACATAAAAGTATCACAAGGAAAAAGAGTCTCTGCTCCGAAGAGCTTACAATCTAATTGGTAAATAAGAAGATCGTACAGAGATAGTAGGAGGGCATACTGGTAAGTACGTCTGCAGGGGGCCAAGCTTTATGTATGAGGTGTAAAGTATCAGCCACGGAGCTACTCATATGTTTCGTTAAGCAGTGTGTGTTTTAAGGTGAGTCTTAAAGGTGGATAGAGAGGGTGCTTGTGCATATTGAGGGGAAGGGTGTTCCAGAAGTGTGGGGCAGTGAGTGAGAAAGGTTTAAGGCAGGACAGGGCTTTAAATACAAAAGGGGTAGAGAGAAGGCATCCTGGAGCAGAACGCAAGAGTCGGGACGGTACATAGTGAGAAATTAGGGCTGAGATGTAGGGAGGGGCAGAAGAGTGTAAAGCTTTAAAAGTGAGGAGGAGAATTCAGTGCAGACCCAGGCAAAAATATGTTCGTTTGATGCTGCGGGTCAAGTTGCTCTTTTCAGCCCTTTATACATACTTTATACACATTTTACACACTTTATACATAGGCCACAATGTATCAAAGTAAATGTGGTACAATTTTTCGGCAAAACCCTGCTTGACCATTTGTACGGTCTGCGTTTAGTTTAGGACCATATGGCCACAGGAATACTATTCACTGCCGGGCCTGCGGTCATTTCTATTCCTTCTGCTCTGTATCCTGCATTCTAACGGTACCGAGGTTTCATTGTAAGCCGGCTGTACCCATCACACAGCGTGCACTGTACAATGCCCTCTAGTGGCCATATAACCACACAATGCAGAAACATTATTAAGGAAATATTGAGGACGCGTGTCATTTTTATTTCAAGCTTAAAGAAGGGAATCTACCAGGTCTGTTTGTCCAGTAAAGGGCACAACAACCTGAAAAATCATTCTGCCAGGACCTTTTACAGCTCACTGATACTGCTCAAAATTACCCCGTCCAAAGAACTAGGTAGAAAAAGTGGGGGTTACCCTTGAAGTTGGGGGGTCTCAAGTTTCTAAAACCATCTCCTGGGAAAGTCAGTTTAGTCCCACGTACAGATGTAGTTAAAGTTACCGTCCCGGAGATCGCGGACGAACAAGCAAAGGTCTGCAGCGTCCGCCATGATGGAGCTGGCAGGGGGGGGCGCTCCGTGCTGCCGAGTGGGATCCCACACCGCGCTGATCCGTCAGGGCACCGGAATCTGTTAGGTTTACTACATCTGCCTCTCAGAGATTAGCGATGGAAGGCAACACTGGGGCAAAAAGTCTGCGCCGCACTGTATGCGTCAGACAAAAAAAAATCCCTATTGACATCTGTAGTTTTTCCTGATACATCAGCTGCCGTGTGTTCTGCCCCAGAATGCACCACTTTGCTTTGATCCACAGGCCCCTTAGATCAGCTGTGGCCAACTCCAGTCCACAAGAGACACTACCAGGCCAGGTATTAGGGATATCCCTGCTTCAGCACAGGTGGCTCAATCAGTGGCTCAGTCTTCGACTGAGCCACTGATTGAGCCACCTGTGCTGAAGCAGGGATATCCTGAAAAACCTAACCTGTTGGTGACCCTTGACGACTGGAGTTGGGCCAACCCCTGCCTTAGATTGTATGCTGTTGGGACAAGGAGTAATAATATGCTCAAGGGGCCGCATCTTCGGATAAACTTTACAAAACTAAAAACCCAAGGATTACACTTATAAACAGGCTCACTCTGCCAGTGTACGTTTCCTGGTCACACATTGTTGTAAGTCAGCAAATAATATACAGCACAGGCAGTCCTCGTTTTACAACGAGTGGCTTATCCAACGCTGTGCAATGCATACCTATGTTCCCTTTTACAACGCCAAAACGGCTTATCCAACGCTCTTATGAGGCTTTGCAAAGTTGTTTGTGTATATAATATATATATTATATTATACTATATTATACTATGTAATATATTATATTATTATATATATAATACAGTAAATAAACTATATAATTTATGTGTGTGCTGCGTATCTTATTGCCTGCGTAAAATATTTGGTGTATTTTAGCATTAAAAATGCCTTCAGGAACGGGACTTTTCATTTAAACAGTGTTCCTATGGGAAAACGTGTTTCGCTTTACAACGTTTCGCTATCCAACGCCATTTTGAGTAGCGCATTGTGTCGGATAACCGAGGACTGCCTGTATATCGCAACTCAGTATATAACATGGGGGAGCACAGGGGGGGAGCACAGGGGGGGAGGGAGGATGATTGAAAAGGAAAGGGATAATTCCAGAGTTTCCCAGCCGTGTAATCAGGGAGTTTAGAGGACGTTGTTGCTTGAGGTGCGGAAGTGGTACTTGTAACAAACATGTCCCTCCCTCCCCTTCAGACACTCCACATCCCAAACAACTCCCCCCCCCCCCCCTGCTGTGGGACAGGTAACTGCTGTTCATACGATATGAAGGGGCTGGCAGTCTAGACACTTTTCACAGCAGGGATTATGAAGTAACTAGTAGTTTAAGGCTTAAGGGGAATAAAACACTGCTGGGTGTGGAAGCAAAAAAAAATTGTTTCATACAAAAGCAAATGTATTTCCTCACCCTGGGCGGGGACACCTGGGAGCGAGGACCTCCGGGGGTTACAATAGGGCAGGTAATAAGGAGCCCCCCCCCCCCACCGGGTTAACTGGAGGTTTTGGGGGGGGGGGTTATTTACTAAAGTCTCCCAGTTTGGGGTTAGCCAACGCAGAAGCAGCATGGATTTTCCTTTGATAAATCTGGTGCTGTTTCCCCCCCCCCCCGCGTTTTGCAGCCGGGAGACTTTAGTGAATAGCCGTCTTAATGTGACAACTGCAACAGTGGTGCAAAAAAATAACTTCTCCACCGGCAGCGAAAGGGTTTATATTGGGAGGATAGGGGTTTCCTCTCTTAGAAATCTGGTGCTGTTTCTTGGTAGTTGTGAGATGAGAAGAGGTCGTCAGGGTCAGTGACAAAGAGGCCGGGTGTCTCATTTGATTGGGTGCTGGCAGTGCTGGGCGCCAATAGGCCTGCCCATGCTTTGGACCACAGACAGGCAACCTATTTTTAATATAGCCACAGGTGTGGCGAATGAGAAGTGAAAATCGCCACATCATGTAAATATTGAGAAATTAGGTTGCTCAATCGAACATTTAAAACAACACACACTCTTCGTCTGCTTCCCTCACCTCAGCACTATCACATGCTGCTGCTTCCCTCACCTCAGCACTATCACCCGCTGCTGCTTCACTCAGAAGTGTATGTACAGAGCTCCTAGGCATTGTGGAATCAGGTTGTATTCTTCTTTTCATTTGTGTTATTTTGGAGTGAAACTGTGGGGGATTGTGTGTTTTGTAGAGGTTTAAAGGTTGTTTTGGGGGTTTAAAAACCGTTTTTGGTTTTTCACCCAGGGACTGCAGTATTTTTTAACCCAGCACAAGCTGCACTTTGGCTGGCTGGTACTGTAGCTTTCAACCCCTCTCCCCTCCCACACCCTGGTTGTTTTACTTCTATTTTCACTTTATTTCTTAAGCCTGATTCCTCTTTTCTCACCTGCAATTAAGAGCTCTGTGTCTTTTCTTCAAAGACTTGTTAAAATTGTGGTGTTGCCTATTTAAAGATTTAAAACTGCAGCAGGTTTTAAAAGCTGCTTTTTTCCCCCTCCCTTTGCAGAGAGGTTAATTGGTTCTTTAAAGGACAGTTCCTCTTTGCACCTTTCTCTCTAAACACTACCTCCTCCCCTGACTAAAAGGCCTAATATTATCATGCCTAAGGGAGGTAGGAGTAGTGTGGCAACGGGGACCACACCCGGATACAGGACACCAAAAACTGTGGCCCCTAGGAGCAACACTCTTAGTCACAGCCCTAGGCCTGGTCCTTCCAGTGCCCTGGCCACGCCTCCCCCAGCGCCTGTTAGCAGCGTGGCCCCTGCGGCCCCAGTTCAAACATGGGCGCAGATAACAGCTGCAGGCATCGACCCCAGCAACAACAATGCTGGGGCAACGCCCGGTGTGAGCAGGAAGCTTGGGGTGAGATGCCCAATGTCACCTGGCCTTAAAATGGAGATCTATGTAAGGGCTGTGGCAGATGTTGTGGGTCCCTCTGCTGTGGTGGTGGCAAGCAAGATGTATGGGAGGGGCATTTTCTTCCTCCGTACGCTGGCTGCCACCCACACCCTGGTGCAGAAAGGCATCAATGTAGGGGGGATCTACATCCCTATAGAACCCATGGAGGGGTTAGGCACAAAGGTGATTCTTTCAAATGTGCCCCCCTTCATCCCAGACAGCCTCAAACCCTGGGAGACATTAAGTCTCCTATAACAAAATTGCCTTTGGGCTGCAGGGATAGGGCGCTGAGGCATGTGCTCTCATTTAGGCGGCAGGTACAACTGCTGCTGCCGGGGAGCACAGACTCTGTGGAGGGTTCCTTTAGGGTGCCTTACGATGGCATTCAATATACTTTTTTCTATGGCACGGAGGGGGTTAGGTGTTATCTGTGCAAGGAGCTGGGGCACACTCGTAGGAGTTGCCCCAAAGGGAACAGGAATCCCACCTCAGCTCCCGCACCCGCCCCTCCCTCTGCCAAGACACCCGGTACCGCTGTGCCTACCACAGCGGGGCCCTCGAGAGCCCAGGTCCCCACTGGGATCGTAGGAGATGTCGCTGCCCCATCTCGGGCGGTGACATGTACACCTCTCCCAAAAGAACAGAGGGAGAAGGTAAAGCCCTCGAGGGCCCAGGTCCCCCCTGGGACCGCAGAAGTTGTCCCTGCCCCATCTCGGGTGGTGACATCTGCACCTCTCCCTAAAGATCAGAGAGAGAATGTAAAGCCACCCCACAACAGTCACCCTCTGTTGTCGCTGTCCCCCCCCCCCAGAACAGCTTACCCCCATTGTAAGCACCGTACAGGGTGTGGGGGAGCAGGAGGACGCTCCTGCTGGGGAGGCAGCGGCACCCTCTCCTGGGGAATCAATCCCCAGGAAAAGCAAATTTAAAAATAAAAACAAGAGGGCGTTTGAGGAGGTCGAGAAGGGTGAAACGGATTACGTTCACCCGCGGATGTCTCCAAAAGGGAACGCAACATCGTTTCCGCACGAGGTGGCTCCATCCGGCCCACTGGTTGAGATTAATCAGTGTGAGCCGGATCCCATAAATGAACAGCCCCCCCCTCGAAGATCTGGAGGGAATGCAAGAGGAGGTACCCGATGTCTCTGGGGTGGAAGGCTAAAGTGCTCAACAGCACTTGAGATAGACGATGGGGAGCCTCCCAACGCCCCTCTGGGTTGGAGAGCATCCCCCGGAGACTTGTGTTTCGGTGAATTTACCCCACCGGACACAAAAAAGATACCTGTGTTCGGGGACCCGGGGGTCGACCGGGATCCCCTTCTGGTTGTACCACCTTCGGGTGACACACATAGGGATAAAAGGCCCCGTTTTGCATCACCAGAGGAAGGAGATGGGTCAGGGCTGACCACCGTGGGTGGGGATTTGGAGGGTGTTTTGGTGAGCACTTCCGATTACATCTGGGAGTTGTCTGACCTGAACCCTCTTAGTGCGGAGTTTTGGGCGGGCACTTTATTGGGAGTGAATGCTGGGATAGACCCTCCCTTCGAGGTCCTTGCTAAAGAGTTCCCTCCCATGGTTGGTGAGGGCCCTCCCACAGATGGTGGGGGCCCTCCCGCGGATGGTGAGGGCCCTCCCACGGATGGTGAGGGCCCTCCCGCGGGTGGTGAGAGCCCTCCCGTGGATGGTGAGGGCCCTCCCGCAGTTGGTGAGTGCCCTCCCGCAGGTGATGCGAACACCTGTGGCATGCCATTCATCTGTATGGCGCTTGAGGAAACTAGTAGGGCATTGTGTGCTTCTGTGGCCCACGAGGACTCTCGGGAGACCACTGCCTCTGCCATGTCGCCACCAGCTGCCCCTGAACATCCTGACTCGGGGATGGAGGTGGAGAGCACAGTGGACCCCCTCGTGGAAACACCGAGGAGGGGATCCAATCTGGGGCTGAGAGAGGCCCCCGCAGAGAAGGACGGGGGTCTTGAATTCTCCAGCCAAAAGGAGCCTGGGGAGTTGGGGCTCAGTGGGGAGTCCTCTGGCACCATGGAGTCGGTGGACTCCTCGATCCCTGTTATCCCTGCCCGGGAGCTAGATAGTTTCCTGGATGAAACCCTCTGTAGACACGGACATACGAAGGTGCAGTTGGCCCTTGAGAGGTGGAAGGATGCTTCGGTCATTCTCCACTCTCTCAGAGTATATATCAAGGCTAACCACAAAGCCAAACTTTCCGGGACTATCGAACATGTTCGGGTCCTAAAGTTTAACAAAGTGTTGCGAGAGCACGTAAAGGCTTCTCGGGGTATAGTACCCTGAGCGCCTATGGGAAGCAAGACTCTTGATTACCAATGGCTTTGAGCATCGGTACGCTAAACGTAAATGGATGTAAGGACGGGTTTCGCAGGTTCCAGGTACTCTCCTTATTACAAAAGGGAAAGTATTCTGTGAGTTTCCTGCAGAAAACCCATACCACTCCAGAGGCTGAAGCCAGCTGGCATCTGGAGTGGCGAGGCAAGGTCTTTTTCAGCCACCTCACTTCGACATCTTGTGGGGTGGTGACCCTGTTCTCCGAATCCTTTCAACCTGAGCTGCTGTTTGCCAAAACTGTTGTTCCAGGTCGCCTGTTGCATCTCAGGGTCCGGCACGAGGACTACACGTTTAATTTCTTGAACGTGTATGCTCCTGCCACCGGACCCCTGAGAAGGCAGTTCTTCGTCAGATTGTCCGAATACCTGGAGACAGTCGACGCGGACGAACACGTGGTGCTCGGGGGTGATTTTAATTGCACCCTCGAGGCTCTGAGGGACCGGAATGGTCCGGAGCCACACCTGAGTTCTGCGTCGGCCTTGCGGGAGGTCATCACCCGCTACTCCTTGGTAGACGTCTGGCGAGAACAACATCCCGGGGTATCCACTGAGTTCACCTATGTTAGAGTGTTTAGAGGTGGATGGATATCCTGGTCCCGGATCGATAGGCTGTACATATCCAGCCACAGCCTGTCGCAAGCTCAGTCCAGTACCATTAGGCTAGCGCCGTTTTTGGACCACAATTGTGTGTCCGTGACGGTGGCGCTAATACCAGCAGCGCCATCGGCCGCCTATTGGCATTTCAACAATACGTTGTTGGAGGACAAGGGGTTTGCGATGTTGGTCCGAGACTTTTGGATGGCCTGGAGAGGTTGCAGGTCAGACTTTGCCACGTTAGAGCAGTGGTGGGACATGGGCAAGGTTCATCTGCGCCTCGTTTGTCAAGAGCACACTAAAGGTGCCAGCAGGCGGCGCGATGCTGAGATTGAGACCCATAGGGAAGAGGTGCTCGATCTCGAGAGGCGGCTGTCTATGGCAGGAGACCAATTCCTGCAGTGTGCGTACGTGGAGAGGAAGTGCGCTCTCCGGGACTTGGAAGATCGGAGAGCTCGGGGGGCGTATGTGCGATCCCGCATCCACTTCCTTCGGGAAGAGGGTTGCGGGTCGCGCCTCTTCTACGCGCTGGAGAAAAAGAGGGGAAACCGTAAACATATCACCTGCTTGCTAGCAGAGGACGGTACCCCTCTGACTGACCCGGAGAGCATCCGGGACAGAACCCGGAGGTTTTACATAGATCTTTTCTCTCAAGTCCATGCTGGCAGAGGTGATTCACCCCGACCAGTCCTATACTGTCCCGGGCCGGAGCATTCATGACAACATTTTTCTGGTCCGGGACCTGCTACACCACGCGCAGAGGACTGGTCTGTCACTCGCCCTCCTGTCCCTAGATCAGGAGAAGGCGTTTGACAGGGTGGATCACCGTTACCTCATGCAGACCCTGCGGGAGTTTGGCTTTGGCCCACAATTTGTGGGCTTTCTCCGGATGCTGTACGCCTCTGCAGAGTGTCTGGTAAAAATTAATTGGTCCCTGACGGCACCTTTTGTGTTTGGTCGGGGAGTACATCAGGGGTGTCCCCTGTCTGGGCAACTATATGCACTGGCCATCGAGCCCTTCCTCTGCCTACTGAGGAGGAGGCTCACCGGGCTGGTGCTGTGGGAGCCCAGCATGCGGGTAGTCCTGTCGGCTTATGCCGATGATGTGCTCCTCGTGGCCCAGGACCTAGATGATCTGGAGCGGGCACAAGCGTGCCAAGAGGTCTACACCGCGGCCTCTTCTGCTCGGATCAACTGGTCCAAGTGCTCCGGCATTTTGGTGGGTCCCTTACAGGTGGACTCTTTGCCCCCCACGTTTTGTAATATCTCGTGGGGGAGCGATACTCTCAAATATCTGGGAGTCTACCTGTCTGCTGCGGAGGACCCAGCCCCAGAAAACTTCAGTGAACTTGAAGAACGAGTCATTGCTCGTCTGGGGTCATGGGTGTATCTGTCGAGAATGCTTTCCCTTAGGAGAAGAACCCTGGTGATCAACCAGCTGGTGGCCAGTCAACTTTGGCACCGGCTGATAGCCATGGGTCCGCCCCCCGAATTTATCAACAAGATCCAGAGGAGATTGATGGATTTTCTCTGGATGGGGAAGCATTGAGTCTCTGTGGGGGTTGCGTGCCTTCCTTTGGAGGAGGGTGGACAGGGAGTGGTGTGTGTCCGCTCCCAGTTACACACTTTCCGCCTCCAATACCTGCAGAGATACCTATTTGCGGATCCGTCTCCGCAGTGGTGCCAGCTGGCGACCAGTTTCTTTCGCCAGCTGCGCAGTATGAGGTATGACAGGCAACTGTTTATCATCAGGCCCGAGGGTTTAGGGAGAAACCTCTCGGAGCTGCCGGCATACTACCGGGACTTATTAAAGGCCTGGAAACTGGTCTCCGCGACCAGGAAGGGACAGGCGGTGGGGGTTGATTTCCTCGCCGAGCCCCTGCTGTATAATCCGGCAGTGGGGGCTCGGATGTTGGATTCACCCTCTATTTGCCGCCGGCTAATCGTGGCGCAAGTGACCAGAGTCGGGAATCTCCTGGACTATGAGCGGCGAGACTGGGTAAGCGCAGAGGTGCTTGCGCCCCGTATGGGTATGCTTACTGCCCGTGTCCCTCGTCGTTTGATCCGGGAGATTAAAGATGCAATCCACCCCGACTCACGCACCTTCATCTAGGGGGGTTTGCAGACCGGAGAGCATTGTCAACCTATCAACTTCAGCTCTCCGGATCTTTGCGAAGAACCCAAACCACGGCAACCCCCTCGGGCTCCTATCTCCCCCAACCTCAGCAGGTTGGGGGATATGTCCCCGGCATGTTTCTGCGGCATGCCGAGGAAAGTCCTGTATTCTCTGGTGCTCCATATAGTGCACTACCTCGCCCTTGTCACCGCCCAGATACCATCTGGAGGCGGGTATTTCTTGGGAACGAGGGCGAGAGACCCCGGTGGAGAGAGCTCTATTCAGCTTTGGTTCCCCGTCCCGCCGGGGATTTGAGTTGGAGGGTCCTCCACGGTGCACTGAGCACAGGAGAGTATTTGGCACACTTCACGGACTCCCCCGCCGCCTGTCCCTTCTGTGGCGAGCGGGAGTCCGTATTCCACATTTATCTGAGCTGCGCCAGACTGCAGCCCCTCTTATCCACCTTGAGGAGCCTTCTTCTGCAGTTCTGGCTGGGTTTTTCCCCTCATCTTTTTATTTTTGGGTGCCCAGTGTCCCGAGACAATAAGCCTAGGGATCTCCTAGTCAACCTGCTCCTGGCAGTGGCTAAGGTAGCCATTTACAAGACCAGGAGGCAGTGTTTGGAGAGGGGGGTCCCAACAAACATCGTGGCAGTATTCCGGGCGCTGGTGCACTCCCGTATTCGGGCAGAGTTCATGTACGCCGAGTCCGCTGGGACGGTTTCGGAGTTTGCCTCCCAGTGGGCGTTAGGCGGGGTGCTCTGCTCGGTGTCCCCCATCATGGGTTCTTTTAAGTTAACCCTTCTTTTTTAAGTGCACTTTTTACAGTGCACTTGTTGGTTCCCTTATATATTTGTTTGACTGTTTTTTCTTTGTTCTACTTGGCAACAAGTAGAATTGCTGTTTAACTGAATTGGCCGGCTTTGCCGGCCAATCAGTATTAAATCAGATCAAAATAGGCTACCTCACTCACCTCACTCACCTCACTCACCTCACTCTCCTCACTCTCCTCACTCACCTCAGCACTATCACTCAATCCCTGCCCCCCCCCCCGCCTCACATGTATTTCTCTCCCCTGCGTCTCACTCCCTTCCTCACCCCCTCTCTCCTCTCACTCAACCCCCCTCCGTCAATTACCCCACTCTCACTCATACCAAAAAAAAACACCCCCAATGCAAAAAACTTGAATCTAAAAACAACCGTAAAGACCCCAATGCATTTAAAGACAAACAAATGCATCTAAATAATACATCTAAATAATACATCTAAATAATACATCTAAAGACAAACAAATACATCTAAATAATACATCTAAATAACACATCTAAATAATACATCTAAATAATACATCTAAATAATACATCTAAATAATACATCTAAATAAGACCCCAATGCATATAAAAAAATACACTTACCTTGGGGATGGACAGGACGGGCCTGGTGGCTGCAGGAAGGCCAGCGACCGAGGGTGGGGGCGGTGACTGCTGGGGGCTGGACGGTGACTGCAGGGGGGGACACTGTGACTGCGGGGGGGGGACACGGTGACTGCGGGGGGGATGGTGACTGCGGGGAAGAGGGGGGGGCGGTGACTGAGGGGGGGCAGGGACACGGTGACTGCGGGGGGGAGGACACGGTGACTGCGGGGGGGATGGTTACTGCGGGGGGAGGGGGAGGACGGTGACAGCGGGGGGGCAGGGGTATGGTGACTGCGTGGGGGCAGGGGGACGGTGACTGCGGGGGGGATGGTGACTGCGGGGTGGAAGGGGGACGGTGACTGTGGGGGGGACGGTGACTGCGGGGGGGAAGGGGGACGGTGACTGGCGGGAGGGGGTGACTCCCTTAGGGGGAGTGGTGACTGCCGGGGGCTGGACTGTGACTGCAGGGGGGGGCAGTGACTGCCGGGGGCTGGACGGTGACTGCACGGGGGGGGCGGTGACTGGCGGGGGTGTGTGAGTGACTGCCAGGGGGGGAAGTGACTGCTGGGGGGGGCGTTGACTGCCGGGGGGTGATGGTGACTAGGGGTGGGGCAAAGACTGTGGGGGGCCCGGCGGCCACCTGCAGGTCTCTTCCTCTCTCTGTCCCACGCCGAGCACTCTGACCAGCATGCGCCAGGCCTCCACTCCCGGTTCAACTAGTGCACGACTTTTCTCCCCAACTAATCCGGGTCTTGGTGCTTAAGGCGCAGTATAGGCACAGAAATGTTAGTACACAGACACACACACACGCACAATGTCATTTGATATTTCCGTGCAGCTATGTTACAACAAGATGGAAATTTGCAGCAAAGTAAACTGTGCCATTTGTATCCAAGAAAGAATTCTATATCATACATATAGCATGCATTTTTTTGCCACAGAACTGTGTCACTTTTACCTTAACACATATGCTATATAAAACGGTCAGCAGATGACCATAAAAGCAATAGTTTTTTCTTAGGCTGACAGTGTACACATCGCTATGCATAGAATTTCTGCAGTCACGCATCTGCCCCGTGGAGCTTACAATCTATGATATTGGTGCCTGAGGCACAGGGAGATAAAGTGACTTGCACAAGGAGCCGACACCGGGAACTGAACCAGGCACAGCCCTGCTTCACACTCAGTGTCATTGTTCTCACTGAACCCCTGCTTCCATAAAGCTCGCTGGACCCAAAAAAAGGGGATACGTGAAGGGAAAGTCTGAGCAAAATTGATGCAAATTGTGTAATTTTTATCTTGCCCTTTAGGAGCGTTAATGGGAAAAGTAACTTTTGTATCTAATATTTGCCTCAAAGAAAACTCAAACAATATCTTCAAAGTGCCGGTCTCCTCTAAGACAGGGGTACAAAGAAGAGCTCTACTTACAAGTTCATCAGGCAATTCTTATTTTAATGAATTAAACCAAGAACAGAGGATGAAACAATGTTTCAGGTCCCATATGGACTTTCATCAGACTGGTTCCAAGCACTTTGGAATTGTGCATCACAGAATCCTGCCGGGTGTGAGGTGGGGAATATTGTGCATCACAGAATCCTGCCGGGTGTGAGGTGGGGAACATTGTGCATTACAGAATCCTGCCGGGTGTGAGGTTGGGAACATTGTGCATCACAGAATCCTGCCGGGTGTGAGGTGGGGAGTATTGTGCATCACAGAATCCTGCCGGGTGTGAGGTGGGGAACACTGTGCATCACAGAATCCTGCCGGGTGTGAGGTGGGGAACATTGTGCATCACAGAATCCTGCCGGGTGTGAGGTGGGGAACATTGTGCATCACAGAATCCTGCCGGGTGTGAGGTTGGGAACATTGTGCATCACAGAATCCTGCCAGGTGTGAGGTGGGGAACATTGTGCATCACAGAATCCTGCCGGGTGTGAGGTGGGGAACATTGTGCATCACAGAATCCTGCCGGGTGAGAGGTGGGGAACATTGTGCATCACAGAATCCTGCCAGGTGTGAGGTGGGGAACACTGTGTATCACAGAATCCTGCCGGGTGTGAGGTGGGGAACATTGGGCATCACAGAATCCTGCCGGGTGTGAGGTGGGGAACATTGTGCATCACAGAATCCTGCCGGGTGTGAGGTGGGGAACATTGTACATCACAGAATCCTGCCGGCTGTGAGGTGGGGAACATTGTGCATCACAGAATCCTGCCGGGTGTGAGGTGGGGAACATTGTGCATCACAGAATCCTGCCGGGTGTGAGGTGGGGAACATTGTACATCACAGAATCCTGCCGGGTGTGAGGTGGGGAACATTGTGCATCACAGAATCCTGCCGGGTGTGAGGTGGGGAACATTGGGCATCACAGAATCCTGCCGGGTGAGAGGTGGGGAACATTGTGCATCACGGAATCCTGCCGGGTGTGAGGTGGGGAACATTGTACATCACAGAATCCTGCCGGGTGAGAGGTGGGGAACACTGTGCATCACAGAATCCTGCCGGGTGTGAGGTGGGGAACATTGTGCATCACAGAATCCTGCCGGGTGTGAGGTGGGGAACATTGTGCATCACAGAATCCTGCCGGGTGTGAGGTGGGGAACATTGTGCATCACAGAATCCTGCCGGGTGTGAGGTGGGGAACATTGTGCATCACAGAATCCTGCCGGGTGTGAGGTGGGGAACATTGTTCATCACAGAATCCTGCTGGGTGTGAGGTGGGGAACATTGTACATCACAGAATCCTGCCGGGTGTGAGGTGGGGAACATTGTGCATCACAGAATCCTGCCGGGTGTGAGGTGGGGAACATTGTGCATCACAGAATCCTGCCGGGTGAAAGGTGGGGAACACTGTGCATCACAGAATCCTGCCGGCTGTGAGGTGGGGAACATTGTGCATCACAGAATCCTGCCGGGTGTGAGGTGGGGAACATTGTGCATCACAGAATCCTGCCGGGTGTGAGGTGGGGAACATTGTGCATCACAGAATCCTGCCGGGTGTGAGGTGGGGAACATTGTGCATCACAGAATCCTGCCGGGTGTGAGGTGGGGAACATTGTGCATCACAGAATCCTGCCGGGTGTGAGGTGGGGAAAATTGTGCATCACAGAATCCTGCCGGGTGTGAGGTGGGGAACATTGTGCATCACAGAATCCTGCCGGGTGTGAGGTGGGGAACATTGTGCATCACAGAATCCTGCCGGGTGTGAGGTGGGGAACACTGTGCATCACAGAATCCTGCCGGGTGTGAGGTGGGGAACACTGTGCATCACAGAATCCTGCCGGGTGTGAGGTGGGGAACATTGTGCATCACAGAATCCTGCCGGGTGTGAGGTGGGGAACATTGTGCATCACAGAATCCTGCCGGGTGTGAGGTGGGGAACATTGTGCATCACAGAATCCTGCCGGGTGTGAGGTGGGGAACATTGTGCATCACAGAATCCTGCCGGGTGTGAGGTGGGGAACATTGTGCATCACAGAATCCTGCCGGGTGTGAGGTGGGGAACACTGTGCATCACAGAATCCTGCCGGGTGTGAGGTGGGGAACATTGTGCATCACAGAATCCTGCCGGGTGTGAGGTGGGGAACATTGTGCATCACAGAATCCTGCCGGGTGTGAGGTGGGGAACATTGTGCATCACAGAATCCTGCCGGGTGTGAGGTGGGGAACACTGTGCATCACAGAATCCTGCCGGGTGAGAGGTGGGGAACATTGTGCATCACAGAATCCTGCCGGGTGTGAGGTGGGGAACATTGTGCATCACAGAATCCTGCCGGGTGTGAGGTGGGGAACATTGTGCATCACAGAATCCTGCCGGGTGTGAGGTGGGGAACATTGTGCATCACAGAATCCTGCCGGGTGTGAGTTGGGGAGTATTGTACATCACAGAATCCTGCCGGGTGAGAGGTGGGGAACATTGTGCATCACAGAATCCTGCCGGGTGAGAGGTGGAGAACATTGTGCATCACAGAATCCTGCCGGGTGAGAGGTGGGGAACATTGTGCATCACAGAATCCTGCCGGGTGTGAGGTGGGGAACACTGTGCATCACAGAATCCTGCCGGGTGAGAGGTGGGGAACATTGTGCATCACAGAATCCTGCCGGGTGTGAGGTGGGGAACACTGTGCATCACAGAATCCTGCCGGGTGTGAGGTGGGGAACATTGTGCATCACAGAATCCTGCCGGGTGAGAGGTTGGGAACATTGTGCATCACAGAATCCTGCCGGGTGTGAGGTGGGGAACACTGTGCATCACAGAATCCTGCCGGGTGAGTGGTTGGGAACATTGTGCATCACAGAATCCTGCCGGGTGTGAGGTGGGGAACATTGTGCATCACAGAATCCTGCCGGGTGTGAGGCGGGGAACATTGTGCATCACAGAATCCTGCCGGGTGTGAGGTGGGGAACATTGGGCATCACAGAATCCTGCCGGGTGTGAGGTGGGGAACATTGGGCATCACAGAATCCTGCCGGGTGTGAGGTGGGGAACATTGTGCATCACAGAATCCTGCCGGGTGTGAGGTGGGGAACATTGTGCATCACAGAATCCTGCCAGGTGTGAGGTGGGGAACATTGTGCATCACAGAATCCTGCCGGGTGAGAGGTGGGGAACATTGTGCATCACAGAATCCTGCCGGGTGTGAGGTGGGGAACATTGTGCATCACAGAATCCTGCCGGGTGTGAGGTGGGGAACATTGTGCATCACAGAATCCTGCCAGGTGTGAGGTGGGGAACATTGTGCATCACAGAATCCTGCCGGGTGAGAGGTGGGGATCATTGTGCATCAGAGAATACTGCCGGGTGTGAGGTGGGGAACATTGTGCATCACAGAATCCTGCCAGGTGTGAGGTGGGGAACATTGTGCATCACAGAATCCTGCCGGGTGAGAGGTGGGGATCATTGTGCATCACAGAATACTGTCGGGTGTGAGGTGGGGAACATTGTGCATCACAGAATCCTGCCGGGTGTGAGGTGGGGAACATTGTGCATCACAGAATCCTGCCGGGTGTGAGGTGGGGAGTATTGTGCATCACAGAATCCTGCCGGGTGTGAGGTGGGGAACATTGTGCATCACAGAATCCTGCCGGGTGTGAGGTGGGGAACATTGTGCATCACAGAATCCTGCCGGGTGTGATGGGGAACACTGTGCATCACAGAATCCTGCCGGGTGTGAGGTGGGGAACATTGTGCATCACAGAATACTGTCGGGTGTGAGGTGGGGAACATTGTGCATCACAGAATCCTGCCGGGTGTGAGGTGGGGAACATTGTGCATCACAGAATCCTGCCGGGTGTGAGGTGGGGAGTATTGTGCATCACAGAATCCTGCCGGGTGTGAGGTGGGGAACATTGTGCATCACAGAATCCTGCCGGGTGTGAGGTGGGGAACATTGTGCATCACAGAATCCTGCCGGGTGTGATGGGGAACACTGTGCATCACAGAATCCTGCCGGGTGTGAGGTGGGGAACGTTGTGCATCACAGAATCCTGCCGGGTGTGAGGTGAGGAACATTGTGCATCACAGAATCCTGCCGGGTGTGAGGTGGGGAACACTGTGCATCACAGAATCCTGCCAGGTGTGAGGTGGGGAACATTGTGCATCACAGAATCCTGC
Organism: Ascaphus truei; assembly: GCF_040206685.1. Taxonomy (NCBI): domain Eukaryota; kingdom Metazoa; phylum Chordata; class Amphibia; order Anura; family Ascaphidae; genus Ascaphus; species Ascaphus truei. Next base: position 537,541,184 of record NC_134483.1, read on the forward strand.
CGGGTGTGAGGTGGGGAACATTGTGCATCACAGAATCCTGCCAGGTGTGAGGTGGGGAACATTGTGCATCACAGAATCGTGCCGGGTGTGAGGTGGGGAACATTGTGCATCACAGAATCCTGCCGTGTGAGAGGTGGGGAACACTGTGCATCACAGAATCCTGCCGGGTGAGAGGTGGGGAACACTGTGCATCACAGAATCCTGCCGGGTGTGAGGTGGGGAACACTTTGCATCACAGAATCCTGCCGGGTGTGAGGTGGGGAACATTGTGCATCACAGAATCCTGCCGGGTGTGAGGTGGGGAACATTGTGCATCACAGAATCCTGCCGGGTGTGAGGTGGAGAACATTGTGCATCACAGAATCCTGCCGGGTGTGAGGTGGGGATCATTGTGCATCACAGAATCCTGCCGGGTGTGAGGTGGGGAACATTGTGCATCACAGAATCCTGCCGGGTGTGAGGTGGGGAACATTGTGCATCACAGAATCCTGCCGGGTGAGAGGTGGGGAACATTGTGCATCACAGAATCCTGCCGGGTGAGAGGTGGGGAACATTGTGCATCACAGAATCCTGCCGGGTGTGAGGTGGGGAACATTGTGCATCACAGAATCCTGCCGGGTGAGAGGTGGGGAACATTGTGCAACACAGAATCCTGCCGGGTGTGAGGTGGGGAACATTGTGCATCACAGAATCCTGCCGGGTGTGAGGTGGAGAACATTGTGCATCACAGAATCCTGCCGGGTGTGAGGTGGTGATCATTGTGCATCACAGAATCCTGCCGGGTGAGAGGTGGAGAACATTGTGCATCACAGAATCCTGCCGGGTGTGAGGTGGGGAACATTGTGCATCAGAGAATCCTGCCGGGTGAGAGGTGGGGAACATTGTGCATCACAGAATCCTGCCGGGTGAGAGGTGGGGAACATTGTGCATCACAGAATCCTGCTGGGTGTGAGGTGGGGAACATTGTGCATCACAGAATCCTGCCGGGTGAGAGGTGGGGAACATTGTGCATCACAGAATCCTGCCGGGTGTGAGGTGGGGAACACTGTGCATCACAGAATCCTGCCGGGTGTGAGGTGGGGAACATTGTGCATCACAGAATCCTGCCGGGTGTGAGGTGGGGAACATTGTGCATCACAGAATCCTGCCGGGTGTGAGGTGGGGAACATTGTGCATCACAGAATCCTGCCGGGTGTGAGGTGGGGAACACTGTGCATCACAGAATCCTGCCGGGTGTGAGGTGGGGAACATTGTGCATCACAGAATCCTGCCGGGTGTGATGGGGAACATTGTGCATCACAGAATCCTGCCGGGTGTGAGGTGGGGAACATTGTGCATCACAGAATCCTGCCGGGTGTGAGGTGGGGAACATTGTGCATCACAGAATCCTGCCGGGTGAGAGGTGGGGAACATTGTGCATCACAGAATCCTGCCGGGTGTGAGGTGGGGAACATTGTGCATCACAGAATCCTGCCGGGTGAGAGGTGGGGAACATTGTGCATCACAGAATCCTGCCGGGTGTGAGGTGGGGAACATTGTGCATCACAGAATCCTGCCGGGTGTGAGGTGGGGAACACTGTGCATCACAGAATCCTGCCGGGTGTGAGGTGGGGAACATTGTGCATCACAGAATCCTGCCGGGTGTGAGGTGGGGAACATTGTGCATCACAGAATCCTGCCGGGTGTGAGGTGGGGTACATTGTGCATCACAGAATCCTGCCGGGTGTGAGGTGGGGAACACTGTGCATCACAGAATCCTGCCGGGTGAGAGGTGGGTAACACTGTGCATCACAGAATCCTGCCGGGTGTGAGGTGGAGAACATTGTGCATCACAGAATCCTGCCGGGTGTGAGGTGGGGAACACTGTGCATCACAGAATCCTGCCGGGTGTGAGGTGGGGAACATTGTGCATCACAGAATCCTGCCGGGTGTGAGGTGGGGAACATTGTGCATCACAGAATCCTGCCGGGTGTGAGGTGGGGAACATTGGGCATCACAGAATCCTGCCGGGTGTGAGGTGGGGAACATTGTGCATCACAGAATCCTGCCGGGTGTGAGGTGGGGAACATTGTGCATCACAGAATCCTGCCGGGTGTGAGGTGGAGAACACTGTGCATCACAGAATCCTGCCGGGTGAGAGGTGGGGAACATTGTGCATCACAGAATCCTGCCGGGTGTGAGGTGGGGAACACTGTGCATCACAGAATCCTGCCGGGTGTGAGGTGGGGAACATTGTGCATCACAGAATCCTGCCGGGTGAGAGGTTGGGAACATTGTGCATCACAGAATCCTGCCGGGTGTGAGGTGGGGAACACTGTGCATCACAGAATCCTGCCGGGTGAGTGGTTGGGAACATTGTGCATCACAGAATCCTGCCGGGTGTGAGGTGGGGAACATTGTGCATCACAGAATCCTGCCGGGTGTGAGGCGGGGAACATTGTGCATCACAGAATCCTGCCGGGTGTGAGGTGGGGAACATTGGGCATCACAGAATCCTGCCGGGTGTGAGGTGGGGAACATTGGGCATCACAGAATCCTGCCGGGTGTGAGGTGGGGAACATTGTGCATCACAGAATCCTGCCGGGTGTGAGGTGGGGAACATTGTGCATCACAGAATCCTGCCAGGTGTGAGGTGGGGAACATTGTGCATCACAGAATCCTGCCGGGTGAGAGGTGGGGAACATTGTGCATCACAGAATCCTGCCGGGTGTGAGGTGGGGAACATTGTGCATCACAGAATCCTGCCGGGTGTGAGGTGGGGAACATTGTGCATCACAGAATCCTGCCAGGTGTGAGGTGGGGAACATTGTGCATCACAGAATCCTGCCGGGTGAGAAGTGGGGATCATTGTGCATCAGAGAATACTGCCGGGTGTGAGGTGGGGAACATTGTGCATCACAGAATCCTGCCAGGTGTGAGGTGGGGAACATTGTGCATCACAGAATCCTGCCGGGTGAGAGGTGGGGATCATTGTGCATCACAGAATACTGTCGGGTGTGAGGTGGGGAACATTGTGCATCACAGAATCCTGCCGGGTGTGAGGTGGGGAACATTGTGCATCACAGAATCCTGCCGGGTGTGAGGTGGGGAGTATTGTGCATCACAGAATCCTGCCGGGTGTGAGGTGGGGAACATTGTGCATCACAGAATCCTGCCGGGTGTGAGGTGGGGAACATTGTGCATCACAGAATCCTGCCGGGTGTGATGGGGAACACTGTGCATCACAGAATCCTGCCGGGTGTGAGGTGGGGAACATTGTGCATCACAGAATACTGTCGGGTGTGAGGTGGGGAACATTGTGCATCACAGAATCCTGCCGGGTGTGAGGTGGGGAACATTGTGCATCACAGAATCCTGCCGGGTGTGAGGTGGGGAGTATTGTGCATCACAGAATCCTGCCGGGTGTGAGGTGGGGAACATTGTGCATCACAGAATCCTGCCGGGTGTGAGGTGGGGAACATTGTGCATCACAGAATCCTGCCGGGTGTGATGGGGAACACTGTGCATCACAGAATCCTGCCGGGTGTGAGGTGGGGAACGTTGTGCATCACAGAATCCTGCCGGGTGTGAGGTGAGGAACATTGTGCATCACAGAATCCTGCCGGGTGTGAGGTGGGGAACACTGTGCATCACAGAATCCTGCCAGGTGTGAGGTGGGGAACATTGTGCATCACAGAATCCTGCCGGGTGTGAGGTGGGGAACATTGTGCATCACAGAATCCTGCCAGGTGTGAGGTGGGGAACATTGTGCATCACAGAATCCTGCCGGGTGTGAGGTGGGGAACATTGTGCATCACAGAATCCTGCCGTGTGAGAGGTGGGGAACACTGTGCATCACAGAATCCTGCCGGGTGAGAGGTGGGGAACACTGTGCATCACAGAATCCTGCCGGGTGTGAGGTGGGGAACACTTTGCATCACAGAATCCTGCCGGGTGTGAGGTGGGGAACATTGTGCATCACAGAATCCTGCCGGGTGTGAGGTGGGGAACATTGTGCATCACAGAATCCTGCCGGGTGTGAGGTGGAGAACATTGTGCATCACAGAATCCTGCCGGGTGTGAGGTGGGGATCATTGTGCATCACAGAATCCTGCCGGGTGTGAGGTGGGGAACATTGTGCATCACAGAATCCTGCCGGGTGTGAGGTGGGGAACATTGTGCATCACAGAATCCTGCCGGGTGAGAGGTGGGGAACATTGTGCATCACAGAATCCTGCCGGGTGAGAGGTGGGGAACATTGTGCATCACAGAATCCTGCCGGGTGTGAGGTGGGGAACATTGTGCATCACAGAATCCTGCCGGGTGAGAGGTGGGGAACATTGTGCAACACAGAATCCTGCCGGGTGTGAGGTGGGGAACATTGTGCATCACAGAATCCTGCCGGGTGTGAGGTGGAGAACATTGTGCATCACAGAATCCTGCCGGGTGTGAGGTGGGGATCATTGTGCATCACAGAATCCTGCCGGGTGAGAGGTGGAGAACATTGTGCATCACAGAATCCTGCCGGGTGTGAGGTGGGGAACATTGTGCATCACAGAATCCTGCCGGGTGAGAGGTGGGGAACATTGTGCATCACAGAATCCTGCCGGGTGAGAGGTGGGGAACATTGTGCATCACAGAATCCTGCTGGGTGTGAGGTGGGGAACATTGTGCATCACAGAATCCTGCCGGGTGAGAGGTGGGGAACATTGTGCATCACAGAATCCTGCCGGGTGTGAGGTGGGGAACACTGTGCATCACAGAATCCTGCCGGGTGTGAGGTGGGGAACATTGTGCATCACAGAATCCTGCCGGGTGTGAGGTGGGGAACATTGTGCATCACAGAATCCTGCCGGGTGTGAGGTGGGGAACATTGTGCATCACAGAATCCTGCCGGGTGTGACTTGGGGAACACTGTGCATCACAGAATCCTGCCGGGTGTGAGGTGGGGAACATTGTGCATCACAGAATCCTGCCGGGTGTGATGGGGAACATTGTGCATCACAGAATCCTGCCGGGTGTGAGGTGGGGAACATTGTGCATCACAGAATCCTGCCGGGTGTGAGGTGGGGAACATTGTGCATCACAGAATCCTGCCGGGTGAGAGGTGGGGAACATTGTGCATCACAGAATCCTGCCGGGTGTGAGGTGGGGAACATTGTGCATCACAGAATCCTGCCGGGTGAGAGGTGGGGAACATTGTGCATCACAGAATCCTGCCGGGTGTGAGGTGGGGAACATTGTGCATCACAGAATCCTGCCGGGTGTGAGGTGGGGAACACTGTGCATCACAGAATCCTGCCGGGTGTGAGGTGGGGAACATTGTGCATCACAGAATCCTGCCGGGTGTGAGGTGGGGAACATTGTGCATCACAGAATCCTGCCGGGTGTGAGGTGGGGTACATTGTGCATCACAGAATCCTGCCGGGTGTGAGGTGGGGAACACTGTGCATCACAGAATCCTGCCGGGTGAGAGGTGGGTAACACTGTGCATCACAGAATCCTGCCGGGTGTGAGGTGGAGAACATTGTGCATCACAGAATCCTGCCGGGTGTGAGGTGGGGAACACTGTGCATCACAGAATCCTGCCGGGTGTGAGGTGGGGAACATTGTGCATCACAGAATCCTGCCGGGTGTGAGGTGGGGAACATTGTGCATCACAGAATCCTGCCGGGTGTGAGGTGGGGAACATTGGGCATCACAGAATCCTGCCGGGTGTGAGGTGGGGAACATTGTGCATCACAGAATCCTGCCGGGTGTGAGGTGGGGAACATTGTGCATCACAGAATCCTGCCGGGTGTGAGGTGGAGAACATTGTGCATCACAGAATCCTGCCGGGTGTGAGGTGGGGAACATTGTGCATCACAGAATCCTGCCGGGTGTGAGGTGGGGAACATTGTGCATCACAGAATCCTGCCGGGTGTGAGGTGGGGAACATTGTGCATCACAGAATCCTGCCGGGTGTGAGGTGGGGAACATTGTGCATCACAGAATCCTGCCGGGTGTGAGGTGGGGAACATTGTGCATCACAGAATCCTGCCGGGTGTGAGGTGGGGAACACTGTGCATCACAGAATCCTGCCGGGTGTGAGGTGGGGAACATTGTGCATCACAGAATCCTGCCGGGTGTGAGGTGGGGAACATTGTGCATCACAGAATACTGCCGGGTGTGAGGTGGGGAACATTGTGCATCACAGAATCCTGCCGGGTGTGAAGTGGGGAACATTGTGCATCACAGAATCCTGCCAGGTGTGAGGTGGGGAACATTGTGCATCACAGAATCCTGCCGGGTGTGAGGTGGGGAACACTGTGCATCACAGAATCCTGCCGGGTGTGAGGTGGGGAACACTGTGCATCACAGAATCCTGCCGGGTGTGAGGTGGGGAACATTGTGCATCACAGAATCCTGCCGGGTGTGAGGTGGGGAACATTGTGCATCACAGAATCCTGCCGGGTGTGAGGTGGGGAACATTGTGCATCACAGAATCCTGCCGGGTGTGAGGTGGGGAACATTGTGCATCACAGAATCCTGCCGGGTGTGAGGTGGGGAACATTGTGCATCACAGAATCCTGCCGGGTGTGAGGTGGGGAACACTGTGCATCACAGAATCCTGCCGGGTGTGAGGTGGGGAACATTGTGCATCACAGAATCCTGCCGGGTGTGAGGTGGGGAACATTGTGCATCACAGAATCCTGCCGGGTGTGAGGTGGGGAACATTGTGCATCACAGAATCCTGCCGGGTATGAGGTGGGGAACACTGTGCATCACAGAATCCTGCCCGGTGAAAGGTGGGGAACATTGTGCATCACAGAATCCTGCCGGGTGTGAGGTGGGGAACATTGTGCATCACAGAATCCTGCCGGGTGTGAGGTGGGGAACATTGTGCATCACAGAATCCTGCCGGGTGTGAGGTGGGGAACATTGTGCATCACAGAATCCTGCCGGGTGTGAGGTGGGGAGTATTGTACATCACAGAATCCTGCCGGGTGAGAGGTGGGGAACATTGTGCATCACAGAATCCTGCCGGGTGTGAGGTGGGGAACATTGTGCATCACAGAATCCTGCCGGGTGATAGGTGGAGAACATTGTGCATCACAGAATCCTGCCGGGTGAGAGGTGGGGAACATTGTGCATCACAGAATCCTGCCGGGTGTGAGGTGGGGAACACTGTGCATTACAGAATCCTGCCGGGTGTGAGGTGGGGAACATTGTGCATCACAGAATCCTGCCGGGTGAGAGGTTGGGAACATTGTGCATCACAGAATCCTGCCGGGTGTGAGGTGGGGAACATTGTGCATCACAGAATCCTGCCGGGTGTGAGGTGAGGAACATTGTGCATCACAGAATCCTGCCGGGTGATAGGTGGAGAACATTGTGCATCACAGAATCCTGCCGGGTGAGAGGTGGGGAACATTGTGCATCACAGAATCCTGCCGGGTGTGAGGTGGGGAACACTGTGCATTACAGAATCCTGCCGGGTGTGAGGTGGGGAACATTGTGCATCACAGAATCCTGCCGGGTGAGAGGTTGGGAACATTGTGCATCACAGAATCCTGCCGGGTGTGAGGTGGGGAACATTGTGCATCACAGAATCCTGCCGGGTGTGAGGTGGGGAACATTGTGCATCACAGAATCCTGCCGGGTGAGAGGTGGGGAACATTGTGCATCACAGAATCCTGCCGGGTGTGAGGTGGGGAACATTGTGCATCACAGAATCCTGCCGGATGTGAGGTGGGGAACATTGTGCATCACAGAATCCTGCCGGGTGTGAGGTGGGGAACATTGTGCATCACAGAATCCTGCTGGGTGTGAGGTGGGGAACATTGTGCATCACAGAATCCTGCCGGGTGAGAGGTGGGGAACATTGTGCATCACAGAATCCTGCCGGGTGTGAGGTGGGGAACATTGTGCATCACAGAATCCTGCCGGATGTGAGGTGGGGAACATTGTGCATCACAGAATCCTGCCGGGTGAGAGGTGGGGAACATTGTGCATCACAGAATCCTGCCGGGTGAGAGGTGGGGAACATTGTGCATCACAGAATCCTGCCGGGTGTGAGGTGGGGAACATTGTGCATCACAGAATCCTGCCGGGTGTGAGGTGGGGAACATTGTGCATCACAGAATCCTGCCGGGTGTGAGGTGGGGAACACTGTGCATCACAGAATCCTGCCGGGTGTGTGGTTGGGAACATTGTGCATCACAGAATCCTGCCGGGTGTGAGGTGGGGAACATTGTGCATCACAGAATCCTGCCGGGTGTGAGGCGGGGAACATTGTGCATCACAGAATCCTGCCGGGTGTGAGGTGGGGAACATTGGGCATCACAGAATCCTGCCGGGTGTGAGGTGGGGAACATTGGGCATCACAGAATCCTGCCGGGTGTGAGGTGGGGAACATTGTGCATCACAGAATCCTGCCGGGTGTGAGGTGGGGAACATTGTGCATCACAGAATCCTGCCAGGTGTGAGGTGGGGAACATTGTGCATCACAGAATCCTGCCGGGTGAGAGGTGGGGAACATTGTGCATCACAGAATCCTGCCGGGTGTTAGGTGGGGAACATTGTGCATCACAGAATCCTGCCGGGTGTGAGGTGGGGAACATTGTGCATCACAGAATCCTGCCAGGTGTGAGGTGGGGAACATTGTGCATCACAGAATCCTGCCGGGTGAGAGGTGGGGATCATTGTGCATCACAGAATACTGCCGGGTGTGAGGTGGGGAACATTGTGCATCACAGAATCCTGCCAGGTGTGAGGTGGGGAACATTGTGCATCACAGAATCCTGCCGGGTGAGAGGTGGGGATCATTGTGCATCACAGAATACTGTCGGGTGTCAGGTGGGGAACATTGTGCATCACAGAATCCTGCCGGGTGTGAGGTGGGGAACATTGTGCATCACAGAATCCTGCCGGGTGTGAGGTGGGGAGTATTGTGCATCACAGAATCCTGCCGGGTGTGAGGTGGGGAACATTGTGCATCACAGAATCCTGCCGGGTGTGAGGTGGGGAACATTGTGCATCACAGAATCCTGCCGGGTGTGATGGGGAACACTGTGCATCACAGAATCCTGACGGGTGTGAGGTGGGGAACATTGTGCATCACAGAATACTGTCGGGTGTGAGGTGGGGAACATTGTGCATCACAGAATCCTGCCGGGTGTGAGGTGGGGAACATTGTGCATCACAGAATCCTGCCGGGTGTGAGGTGGGGAGTATTGTGCATCACAGAATCCTGCCGGGTGTGAGGTGGGGAACATTGTGCATCACAGAATCCTGCCGGGTGTGAGGTGGGGAACATTGTGCATCACAGAATCCTGCCGGGTGTGATGGGGAACACTGTGCATCACAGAATCCTGCCGGGTGTGAGGTGGGGAACGTTGTGCATCACAGAATCCTGCCGGGTGTGAGGTGAGGAACATTGTGCATCACAGAATCCTGCCGGGTGTGAGGTGGGGAACACTGTGCATCACAGAATCCTGCCAGGTGTGAGGTGGGGAACATTGTGCATCACAGAATCCTGCCGGGTGTGAGGTGGGGAACATTGTGCATCACAGAATCCTGCCAGGTGTGAGGTGGGGAACATTGTGCATCACAGAATCCTGCCGGGTGTGAGGTGGGGAACATTGTGCATCACAGAATCCTGCCGGGTGAGAGGTGGGGAACACTGTGCATCACAGAATCCTGCCGGGTGAGAGGTGGGGAACACTGTGCATCACAGAATCCTGCCGGGTGTGAGGTGGGGAACACTGTGCATCACAGAATCCTGCCGGGTGTGAGGTGGGGAACATTGTGCAACACAGAATCCTGCCGGGTGTGAGGTGGGGAACATTGTGCATCACAGAATCCTGCCGGGTGTGAGGTGGAGAACATTGTGCATCACAGAATCCTGCCGGGTGTGAGGTGGGGATCATTGTGCATCACAGAATCCTGCCGGGTGTGAGGTGGGGAACATTGTGCATCACAGAATCCTGCCGGGTGAGAGGTGGGGAACATTGTGCATCACAGAATCCTGCCGGGTGAGAAGTGGGGAACATTGTGCATCACAGAATCCTGCCGGGTGTGAGGTGGGGAACATTGTGCATCACAGAATCCTGCCGGGTGAGAGGTGGAGAACATTGTGCAACACAGAATCCTGCCAGGTGAGAGGTGGAGAACATTGTGCATCACAGAATCCTGCCGGGTGTGAGGTGGGGAACATTGTGCATCACAGAATCCTGCCGGGTGAGAGGTGGGGAACATTGTGCATCACAGAATCCTGCCGGGTGAGAAGTGGGGAACATTGTGCATCACAGAATCCTGCCGGGTGTGAGGTGGGGAACATTGTGCATCACAGAATCCTGCCGGGTGAGAGGTGGGGAACATTGTGCATCACAGAATCCTGCCGGGTGTGAGGTGGGGAACATTGTGCATCACAGAATCCTGCCGGGTGAGAGGTGGGGAACATTGTGCATCACAGAATCCTGCCGGGTGTGAGGTGGGGAACATTGTGCATCACAGAATCCTGCCGGATGTGAGGTGGGGTACATTGTGCATCACAGAATCCTGCCGGGTGTGAGGTGGGGAACATTGTGCATCACAGAATCCTGCCGGGTGTGAGGTGGGGATCATTGTCCATCAGAGAATCCTGCCGGGTGTGAGGTGGGGAACATTGTGCATCACAGAATCCTGCCGGGTGTGAGGTGGGGATCATTGTCCATCAGAGAATCCTGCCGGGTGTGAGGTGGGGAACATTGTGCATCAGAGAATCCTGCCGGGTGTGAGGTGGGGAACATTGTGCATCACAGAATCCTGCCGGGTGTGAGGTGGGGAACATTGTGCATCACAGAATCCTGCCGGGTGTAAGGTGGGGAACACTGTGCATCACAGAATCCTGCCGGGTGAGAGGTGGGGAACGTTGTGCATCACAGAATCCTGCCGGGTGAGAGGTGGGGATCATTGTCCATCACAGCATCCTGCCGGGTGTGAGGTGGGGAACATTGTGCATCACAGAATCCTGCCGGGTGTGAAGTGGGGATCATTGTCCATCAGAGAATCCTGCCGGGTGTGAGGTGGGGAACATTGTGCATCACAGAATCCTGCCGGGTGTGAGGTGGGGAACATTGTGCATCACAGAATAATGCCGGGTGTGAGGTGGGGAACATTGTGCATCACAGAATCCTGCCGGGTGTGAGGTGGGGAACATTGTGCATCACAGAATCCTGCCGGGTGTGAGGTGGGGAACATTGTGCATCACAGAATCCTGCCGGGTGTGAGGTGGGGAACACTGTGCATCACAGAATCCTGCCGGGTGTGAGGTGGGGAACACTGTGCATCACAGAATCCTGCCGGGTGTGAGGTGGGGAACATTGTGCATCACAGAATCCTGCCGGGTGAGAGGTGGGGAACATTGTGCATCACAGAATCCTGCCGGGTGTGAGGTGGGGAGTATTGTGCATCACAGAATCCTGCCGGGTGTGAGGTGGGGAACACTGTGCATCACAGAATCCTGCCGGGTGTGAGGTGGGGAACATTGTGCATCACAGAATCCTGCCGGATGTGAGGTGGGGAACATTGTGCATCACAGAATCCTGCCGGGTGTGAGGTGGGGAACATTGTGCATCACAGAATCCTGCCGGCTGTGAGGTGGGGAACATTGTGCATCACAGAATCCTGCCGGGTGAGAGGTGGGGAACATTGTGCATCACAGAATCCTGCCGGCTGTGAGGTGGGGAACATTGTGCATCACAGAATCCTGCCGGGTGAGAGGTGGGGAACATTGTGCATCACAGAATCCTGCCGGCTGTGAGGTGGGGAACATTGTGCATCACAGAATCCTGCCGGGTGAGAGGTGGGGAACATTGTGCATCACAGAATCCTGCCGGCTGTGAGGTGGGGAACACTGTGCATCACAGAATCCTGCCGGGTGTGAGGTGGGGAACATTGTGCATCACAGAATCCTGCCGGGTGTGAGGTGGGGAACATTGTGCATCACAGAATCCTGCCGGGTGTGAGGTGGGGAACATTGTGCATCACAGAATCCTGCCGGGAGTGAGGCGGGGAACATTGTGCATCACAGAATCCTGCCGGCTGTGAGGTGGGGAACATTGTGCATCACAGAATCCTGCCGGGTGAGAGGTGGGGAACATTGTGCATCACAGAATCCTGCCGGGTGTGAGGTGGGGAACACTGTGCATCACAGAATCCTGCCGGGTGAGAGGTGGGGAACATTGTGCATCACAGAATCCTGCCGGCTGTGAGGTGGGGAACATTGTGCATCACAGAATCCTGCCGGGTGTGAGGTGGGGAACATTGTGCATCACAGAATCCTGCCGGGTGAGAGGTGGGGAACATTGTGCATCACAGAATCCTGCCGGGTGAGAGGTGGGGAACATTGTGCATCACAGAATCCTGCCGGGTGAGAGGTGGGGAACATTGTAAATCACAGAATCCTGCCGGGTGAGAGGTGGGGAACATTGTGCATCACAGAATCCTGCCGGGTGTGAGGTGGGGAACATTGTGCATCACAGAATCCTGCCGGGTGTGAGGTGGGGAACATTGTGCATCACAGAATCCTGCCGGGAGTGAGGCGGGGAACATTGTGCATCACAGAATCCTGCCGGCTGTGAGGTGGGGAACATTGTGCATCACAGAATCCTGCCGGGTGAGAGGTGGGGAACATTGTGCATCACAGAATCCTGCCGGGTGTGAGGTGGGGAACACTGTGCATCACAGAATCCTGCCGGGTGAGAGGTGGGGAACATTGTGCATCACAGAATCCTGCCGGCTGTGAGGTGGGGAACATTGTGCATCACAGAATCCTGCCGGGTGTGAGGTGGGGAACATTGTGCATCACAGAATCCTGCCGGGTGAGAGGTGGGGAACATTGTGCATCACAGAATCCTGCCGGGTGAGAGGTGGGGAACATTGTACATCACAGAATCCTGCCGGGTGAGAGGTGGGGAACATTGTGCATCACAGAATCCTGCCGGGTGTGAGGTGGGGAGTATTGTGCATCACAGAATCCTGCCGGGTGAGAGGTGGGGAACATTGTGCATCACAGAATCCTGCCGGGTGTGAGGTGGGGAACATTGTGCATCACAGAATCCTGCCGGGTGAGAGGTGGGGAACATTGTGCATCACAGAATCCTGCCGGCTGTGAGGTGGGGAACACTGTGCATCACAGAATCCTGCCGGGTGTGAGGTGGGGAACATTGTGCATCACAGAATCCTGCCGGGTGTGAGGTGGGGAACATTGTGCATCACAGAATCCTGCCGGGTGTGAGGTGGGGAACATTGTGCATCACAGAATCCTGCCGGGAGTGAGGCGGGGAACATTGTGCATCACAGAATCCTGCCGGCTGTGAGGTGGGGAACATTGTGCATCACAGAATCCTGCCGGGTGAGAGGTGGGGAACATTGTGCATCACAGAATCCTGCCGGGTGTGAGGTGGGGAACACTGTGCATCACAGAATCCTGCCGGGTGAGAGGTGGGGAACATTGTGCATCACAGAATCCTGCCGGCTGTGAGGTGGGGAACATTGTGCATCACAGAATCCTGCCGGGTGTGAGGTGGGGAACATTGTGCATCACAGAATCCTGCCGGGTGAGAGGTGGGGAACATTGTGCATCACAGAATCCTGCCGGGTGAGAGGTGGGGAACATTGTACATCACAGAATCCTGCCGGGTGAGAGGTGGGGAACATTGTGCATCACAGAATCCTGCCGGGTGTGAGGTGGGGAGTATTGTGCATCACAGAATCCTGCCGGGTGAGAGGTGGGGAACATTGTGCATCACAGAATCCTGCCGGGTGTGAGGTGGGGAACATTGTGCATCACAGAATCCTGCCGGATGTGAGGTGGGGAACATTGTGCATCACAGAATCCTGCCGGGTGAGTGGTTGGGAACATTGTGCATCACAGAATCCTGCCGGGTGTGAGGTGGGGAACATTGTGCATCACAGAATCATGCCAGGTGTGAGGTGGGGAACATTGTGCATCACAGAATCCTGCCGGGTGTGAGGTGGGGAACACTGTGCATCACAGAATCCTGCCGGGTGTGAGGTGGGGAACACTGTGCATCACAGAATCCTGCCGGGTGTGAGGTGGGGAACATTGTGCATCACAGAATCCTGCCGGGTGTGAGGCGGGGAACATTGTGCATCACAGAATCCTGCCAGGTGTGAGGTGGGGAACATTGTGCATCACAGAATCCTGCCGGGTGTGAGGTGGGGAACACTGTGCATCACAGAATCCTGCCGGGTGAGAGGTGGGGAACATTGTGCATCACAGAATCCTGCCGGGTGTGAGGTGGGGAACATTGTGCATCACAGAATCCTGCCGGGTGTGAGGTGGGGAACATTGTGCATCACAGAATCCTGCCGGGTGTGAGGTGAGGAACATTGTGCATCACAGAATCCTGCCGGGTGTGAGGTGGGGAACATTGTGCATCACAGAATCCTGCCGGGTGTGAGGTGGGGAACATTGTGCATCACAGAATCCTGCTGGGTGAGAGGTGGGGAACATTGTGCATCACAGAATCCTGCCGGGTGTGAGGTGGGGAACACTGTGCATCACAGAATCCTGCCGGGTGTGAGGTGGGGAACATTGTGCATCACAGAATCCTGCCGGGTGTGAGGTGGGGAACATTGTGCATCACAGAATCCTGCCGGGTGTGAGGTGGGGAACATTGTGCATCACAGAATCCTGCCGGGTGTGAGGTGGGGAACATTGTGCATCACAGAATCCTGCCGGGTGTGAGGTGGGGAGTATTGTGCATCACAGAATCCTGCCGGGTGAGAGGTGGGGAACACTGTGCATCACAGAATCCTGCCGGGTGTGAGGTGGGGAACACTGTGCATCACAGAATCCTGCAGGGTGAGAGGTGGGGAACATTGTGCATCACAGAATCCTGCCGGGTGTGAGGTGGGGAACATTGTACATCACAGAATCCTGCCGGGTGTGAGGTGGGGAACATTGTGCATCACAGAATCCTGCCGGGTGTGAGGGGGGGAACATTGTGCATCACAGAATCCTGCCGGGTGAGAGGTGGGGAACATTGTGCATCACAGAATCCTGCCGGGTGAGAGGTGGGGAACATTGTGCATCACAGAATCCTGCCGGGTGTGAGGTGGGGAACATTGTGCATCACAGTATCCTGCCGGCTCTGAGGTGGGGAACACTGTGCATCACAGAATCCTGCCGGGTGTGAGGTGGGGAACATTGTGCATCACAGAATCCTGCCGGCTGTGAGGTGGGGAACATTGTGCATCACAGAATCCTGCCGGGTGTGAGGTGGGGAACACTGTGCATCAAAGAATCCTGCCGGGTGTGAGGTGGGGAACATTGTACATCACAGAATCCTGCCGGGTGAGAGGTGGGGAACACTGTGCATCACAGAATCCTGCCGGGTGTGAGGTGGGGAACATTGTGCATCACAGAATCCTGCCGGGTGTGAGGTGGGGAGTATTGTGCATCACAGAATCCTGCCGGGTGAGAGGTGGGGAACATTGTGCATCACAGAATCCTGCCGGGTGTGAGGTGGGGAACACTGTGTATCACAGAATCCTGCCAGGTGTGAGGTGGGGAACACTGTGCATCACAGAATCCTGCCGGGTGAGAGGTGGGGAACACTGTGCATCACAGAATCCTGCCGGGTGTGAGGTGGGGAACATTGTGCATCACAGAATCCTGCCGGATGTGAGGTGGGGAACATTGTGCATCACAGAATCCTGCCGGGTGAGTGGTTGGGAACATTGTGCATCACAGAATCCTGCCGGGTGTGAGGTGGGGAACATTGTGCATCACAGAATCATGCCAGGTGTGAGGTGGGGAACATTGTGCATCACAGAATCCTGCCGGGTGTGAGGTGGGGAACACTGTGCATCACAGAATCCTGCCGGGTGTGAGGTGGGGAACACTGTGCATCACAGAATCCTGCCGGGTGTGAGGTGGGGAACATTGTGCATCACAGAATCCTGCCGGGTGTGAGGCGGGGAACATTGTGCATCACAGAATCCTGCCAGGTGTGAGGTGGGGAACATTGTGCATCACAGAATCCTGCCGGGTGTGAGGTGGGGAACACTGTGCATCACAGAATCCTGCCGGGTGAGAGGTGGGGAACATTGTGCATCACAGAATCCTGCCGGGTGTGAGGTGGGGAACATTGTGCATCACAGAATCCTGCCGGGTGTGAGGTGGGGAACATTGTGCATCACAGAATCCTGCCGGGTGTGAGGTGAGGAACATTGTGCATCACAGAATCCTGCCGGGTGTGAGGTGGGGAACATTGTGCATCACAGAATCCTGCCGGGTGTGAGGTGGGGAACATTGTGCATCACAGAATCCTGCTGGGTGAGAGGTGGGGAACATTGTGCATCACAGAATCCTGCCGGGTGTGAGGTGGGGAACACTGTGCATCACAGAATCCTGCCGGGTGTGAGGTGGGGAACATTGTGCATCACAGAATCCTGCCGGGTGTGAGGTGGGGAACATTGTGCATCACAGAATCCTGCCGGGTGTGAGGTGGGGAACATTGTGCATCACAGAATCCTGCCGGGTGTGAGGTGGGGAACATTGTGCATCACAGAATCCTGCCGGGTGTGAGGTGGGGAGTATTGTGCATCACAGAATCCTGCCGGGTGAGAGGTGGGGAACACTGTGCATCACAGAATCCTGCCGGGTGTGAGGTGGGGAACACTGTGCATCACAGAATCCTGCAGGGTGAGAGGTGGGGAACATTGTGCATCACAGAATCCTGCCGGGTGTGAGGTGGGGAACATTGTACATCACAGAATCCTGCCGGGTGTGAGGTGGGGAACATTGTGCATCACAGAATCCTGCCGGGTGTGAGGGGGGGAACATTGTGCATCACAGAATCCTGCCGGGTGAGAGGTGGGGAACATTGTGCATCACAGAATCCTGCCGGGTGAGAGGTGGGGAACATTGTGCATCACAGAATCCTGCCGGGTGTGAGGTGGGGAACATTGTGCATCACAGTATCCTGCCGGCTCTGAGGTGGGGAACACTGTGCATCACAGAATCCTGCCGGGTGTGAGGTGGGGAACATTGTGCATCACAGAATCCTGCCGGCTGTGAGGTGGGGAACATTGTGCATCACAGAATCCTGCCGGGTGTGAGGTGGGGAACACTGTGCATCAAAGAATCCTGCCGGGTGTGAGGTGGGGAACATTGTACATCACAGAATCCTGCCGGGTGAGAGGTGGGGAACACTGTGCATCACAGAATCCTGCCGGGTGTGAGGTGGGGAACATTGTGCATCACAGAATCCTGCCGGGTGTGAGGTGGGGAGTATTGTGCATCACAGAATCCTGCCGGGTGAGAGGTGGGGAACATTGTGCATCACAGAATCCTGCCGGGTGTGAGGTGGGGAACACTGTGTATCACAGAATCCTGCCAGGTGTGAGGTGGGGAACACTGTGCATCACAGAATCCTGCCGGGTGAGAGGTGGGGAACACTGTGCATCACAGAATCCTGCCGGGTGAGAGGTGGGGAACATTGTGCATCACAGAATCCTGCCTGGTGTGAGGTGGGGAACATTGTGCATCACAGAATCCTGCCGGGTGTGAGGTGGGGAACATTGTGCATCACAGAATCCTGCCAGGTGTGAGGTGGGGAACATTGTGCATCACAGAATCCTGCCGGGTGTGAGGTGGGGAACACTGTGCATCACAGAATCCTGCCGGGTGAGAGGTGGGGAACATTGTGCATCACAGAATCCTGCCGGGTGTGAGGTGGGGAACATTGTGCATCACAGAATCCTGCCAGGTGTGAGGTGGGGAACACTGTACATCACAGAATCCTGCCGGCTGTGAGGTGGGGAACATTGTGCATCACAGAATCCTGCCGGGTGTGAGGTGGGGAACATTGTGCATCACAGAATCCTGCCGGCTGTGAGGTGGGGAACATTGTGCATCACAGAATCCTGCCGGGTGTGAGGTGGGGAACACTGTGCATCAAAGAATCCTGCCGGGTGTGAGGTGGGGAACATTGTGCATCACAGAATCCTGCCGGGTGAGAGGTGGGGAACATTGTGCATCACAGAATCCTGCCGGGTGAGAGGTGGGGAACACTGTGCATCACAGAATCCTGCCGGGTGTGAGGTGGGGAACATTGTGCATCACAGAATCCTGCCGGGTGTGAGGTGGGGAGTATTGTGCATCACAGAATCCTGCCGGGTGAGAGGTGGGGAACATTGTGCATCACAGAATCCTGCCGGGTGTGAGGTGGGGAACATTGTGCATCACAGAATCCTGCCGGGTGAGAGGTGGGGAACATTGTGCATCACAGAATCCTGCCGGGTGTGAGGTGGGGAACATTGTGCATCACAGAATCCTGCCGGGTGAGAGGTGGGGAACATTGTGCATCACAGAATCCTGCCGGGTGAGAGGTGGGGAACATTGTGCATCACAGAATCCTGCCGGGTGTGAGGTGGGGAACACTGTGTATCACAGAATCCTGCCAGGTGTGAGGTGGGGAACACTGTGCATCACAGAATCCTGCCGGGTGTGAGGTGGGGAACACTGTGCATCACAGAATCCTGCCGGGTGAGAGGTGGGGAACATTGTGCATCACAGAATCCTGCCGGGTGTGAGGTGGGGAACATTGTGCATCACAGAATCCTGCCGGGTGTGAGGTGGGGAACATTGTGCATCACAGAATCCTGCCAGGTGTGAGGTGGGGAACATTGTGCATCACAGAATCCTGCCGGGTGTGAGGTGGGGAACAATGTGCATCACAGAATCCTGCCGGGTGAGAGGTGGGGAACACTGTGCATCACAGAATCCTGCCGGGTGAGAGGTGGGGAACACTGTGCATCACAGAATCCTGCCGGGTGTGAGGTGGAGAACACTGTGCATCACAGAATCCTGCCGGGTGTGAGGTGGGGAACATTGTGCATCACAGAATCCTGCCGGGTGTGAGGTGGGGTACATTGTGCATCACAGAATCCTGCCGGGTGTGAGGTGGGGAACATTGTGCATCACAGAATCCTGCCGGGTGTGAGGTGGGGAACATTGTGCATCACAGAATCCTGCCGGGTGTGAGGTGGGGAACATTGTGCATCACAGAATCCTGCCGGGTGAGAGGTGGGGAACATTGTGCATCACAGAATCCTGCCGGGTGAGAGGTGGGGAACACTGTGCATCACAGAATCCTGCCGGGTGTGAGGTGGGGAACATTGTGCATCACAGAATCCTGCCGGGTGTGAGGTGGGGAGTATTGTGCATCACAGAATCCTGCCGGGTGAGAGGTGGGGAACATTGTGCATCACAGAATCCTGCCGGGTGTGAGGTGGGGAACATTGTGCATCACAGAATCCTGCCGGGTGAGAGGTGGGGAACATTGTGCATCACAGAATCCTGCCGGGTGTGAGGTGGGGAACATTGTGCATCACAGAATCCTGCCGGGTGAGAGGTGGGGAACATTGTGCATCACAGAATCCTGCCGGGTGAGAGGTGGGGAACATTGTGCATCACAGAATCCTGCCGGGTGTGAGGTGGGGAACACTGTGTATCACAGAATCCTGCCGGGTGTGAGGTGGGGAACACTGTGCATCACAGAATCCTGCCGGGTGTGAGGTGGGGAACACTGTGCATCACAGAATCCTGCCGGGTGAGAGGTGGGGAACATTGTGCATCACAGAATCCTGCCGGGTGTGAGGTGGGGAACATTGTGCATCACAGAATCCTGCCGGGTGTGAGGTGGGGAACATTGTGCATCACAGAATCCTGCCAGGTGTGAGGTGGGGAACATTGTGCATCACAGAATCCTGCCGGGTGTGAGGTGGGGAACATTGTGCATCACAGAATCCTGCCGGGTGAGAGGTGGGGAACACTGTGCATCACAGAATCCTGCCGGGTGAGAGGTGGGGAACACTGTGCATCACAGAATCCTGCCGGGTGTGAGGTGGAGAACACTGTGCATCACAGAATCCTGCCGGGTGTGAGGTGGGGAACATTGTGCATCACAGAATCCTGCCGGGTGTGAGGTGGGGTACATTGTGCATCACAGAATCCTGCCGGGTGTGAGGTGGGGAACATTGTGCATCACAGAATCCTGCCGGGTGTGAGGTGGGGAACATTGTGCATCACAGAATCCTGCCGGGTGTGAGGTGGGGAACATTGTGCATCACAGAATCCTGCCGGGTGTGAGGTGGGGAACATTGTGCATCACAGAATCCTGCCGGGTGTGAGGTGGGGAACATTGTGCATCACAGAATCATGCCGGGTGTGAGGTGGGGAACATTGTGCATCACAGAATCCTGCCGGGTGTGAGGTGGGGAACATTGTGCATCACAGAATCCTGCCGGGTGTGAGGTGGGGAACATTGTGCATCACAGAATCCTGCCGGGTGTGAGGTGGGGAACATTGTGCATCACAGAATCCTGCCGGGTGTGAGGTGGGGAACACTGTGCATCACAGAATCCTGCCGGGTGTGAGGTGGGGAACATTGTGCATCACAGAATCCTGCCGGGTGAGAGGTGGGGAACATTGTGTATCACAGAATCCTGCCGGGTGAGAGGTGGGGAACATTGTGCATCACAGAATCCTGCCGGGTGTGAGGTGGGGAACATTGTGCATCACAGAATCCTGCCGGGTGTGAGGTGGGGAACATTGTGCATCACAGAATCCTGCCGGGTGTGAGGTGGGGAACATTGTGAATCACAGAATCCTGCCGGGTGAGTGGTTGGGAACATTGTGCATCACAGAATCCTGCCGGGTGTGAGGTGGGGAACGTTGTGCATCAGAGAATCCTGCCGGGTGTGAGGTGGGGAACATTGTGCATCACAGAATCCTGCCGGGTGTGAGGTGGGGAACATTGTGCATCACAGAATCCTGCCGGGTGAGTGGTGGGGAACACTGTGCATCACAGAATCCTGCCGGGTGAGAGGTGGGGAACACTGTGCATCACAGAATCCTGCCGGGTGTGAGGTGGGGAACACTGTGCATCACAGAATCCTGCCGGGTGTGAGGTGGGGAACACTGTGCATCACAGAATCCTGCCGGGTGTGAGGTGGGGAACACTGTGCATCACAGAATCCTGCCGGGTGAGAATTGGGGAACACTGTGCATCACAGAATCCTGCCGGGTGTGAGGTGGGGAACATTGTGCATCACAGAATCCTGCCGGCTCTGAGGTGGGGAACACTGTGCATCACAGAATCCTGCCGGGTGTGAGGTGGGGAACATTGTGCATCACAGAATCCTGCCGGCTGTGAGGTGGGGAACATTGTGCATCACAGAATCCTGCCGGGTGTGAGGTGGGGAACACTGTGCATCAAAGAATCCTGCCGGGTGTGAGGTGGGGAACATTGTGCATCACAGAATCCTGCCGGGTGAGAGGTGGGGAACACTGTGCATCACAGAATCCTGCCGGGTGTGAGGTGGGGAACATTGTGCATCACAGAATCCTGCCGGGTGTGAGGTGGGGAGTATTGTGCATCACAGAATCCTGCCGGGTGAGAGTTGGGGAACATTGTGCATCACAGAATCCTGCCGGGTGTGAGGTGGGGAACACTGTGTATCACAGAATCCTGCCAGGTGTGAGGTGGGGAACACTGTGCATCACAGAATCCTGCCGGGTGAGAGGTGGGGAACACTGTGCATCACAGAATCCTGCCGGGTGAGAGGTGGGGAACATTGTGCATCACAGAATCCTGCCGGGTGTGAGGTGGGGAACATTGTGCATCACAGAATCCTGCCGGGTGTGAGGTGGGGAACATTGTGCATCACAGAATCCTGCCAGGTGTGAGGTGGGGAACATTGTGCATCACAGAATCCTGCCGGGTGTGAGGTGGGGAACACTGTGCATCACAGAATCCTGCCGGGTGAGAGGTGGGGAACATTGTGCATCACAGAATCCTGCCGGGTGTGAGGTGGGGAACATTGTGCATCACAGAATCCTGCCAGGTGTGAGGTGGGGAACACTGTACATCACAGAATCCTGCCGGCTGTGAGGTGGGGAACATTGTGCATCACAGAATCCTGCCGGGTGTGAGGTGGGGAACATTGTGCATCACAGAATCCTGCCGGCTGTGAGGTGGGGAACATTGTGCATCACAGAATCCTGCCGGGTGTGAGGTGGGGAACACTGTGCATCAAAGAATCCTGCCGGGTGTGAGGTGGGGAACATTGTGCATCACAGAATCCTGCCGGGTGAGAGGTGGGGAACATTGTGCATCACAGAATCCTGCCGGGTGAGAGGTGGGGAACATTGTGCATCACAGAATCCTGCCGGGTGAGAGGTGGGGAACATTGTGCATCACAGAATCCTGCCGGGTGAGAGGTGGGGAACATTGTGCATCACAGAATCCTGCCGGGTGAGAGGTGGGGAACACTGTGCATCACAGAATCCTGCCGGGTGTGAGGTGGGGAACACTGTGCATCACAGAATCCTGCCGGGTGTGAGGTGGGGAACATTGTGCATCACAGAATCCTGCCGGGTGTGAGGTGGGGAGTATTGTGCATCACAGAATCCTGCCGGGTGAGAGGTGGGGAACATTGTGCATCACAGAATCCTGCCGGGTGAGAGGTGGGGAACATTGTGCATCACAGAATCCTGCCGGGTGTGAGGTGGGGAACATTGTGCATCACAGAATCCTGCCGGGTGTGAGGTGGGGAACATTGTGCATCACAGAATCCTGCCGGGTGAGAGGTGGGGAACATTGTGCATCACAGAATCCTGCCGGGTGAGAGGTGGGGAACACTGTGCATCACAGAATCCTGCCGGGTGTGAGGTGGGGAACACTGTGTATCACAGAATCCTGCCAGGTGTGAGGTGGGGAACACTGTGCATCACAGAATCCTGCCGGGTGTGAGGTGGGGAACACTGTGCATCACAGAATCCTGCCGGGTGAGAGGTGGGGAACATTGTGCATCACAGAATCCTGCCGGGTGTGAGGTGGGGAACATTGTGCATCACAGAATCCTGCCGGGTGTGAGGTGGGGAACATTGTGCATCACAGAATCCTGCCAGGTGTGAGGTGGGGAACATTGTGCATCACAGAATCCTGCCGGGTGTGAGGTGGGGAACATTGTGCATCACAGAATCCTGCCGGGTGAGAGGTGGGGAACACTGTGCATCACAGAATCCTGCCGGGTGAGAGGTGGGGAACACTGTGCATCACAGAATCCTGCCGGGTGTGAGGTGGAGAACACTGTGCATCACAGAATCCTGCCGGGTGTGAGGTGGGGAACATTGTGCATCACAGAATCCTGCCGGGTGTGAGGTGGGGAACATTGTGCATCACAGAATCCTGCCGGGTGTGAGGTGGGGAACATTGTGCATCACAGAATCCTGCCGGGTGTGAGGTGGGGAACATTGTGCATCACAGAATCCTGCCGGGTGTGAGGTGGGGAACATTGTGCATCACAGAATCCTGCCGGGTGTGAGGTGGGGAACATTGTGCATCACAGAATCCTGCCGGGTGTGAGGTGGGGAACATTGTGCATCACAGAATCCTGCCGGGTGTGAGGTGGGGAACATTGTGCATCACAGAATCCTGCCGGGTGTGAGGTGGGGAACATTGTGCATCACAGAATCCTGCCGGGTGTGAGGTGGGGAACATTGTGCATCACAGAATCCTGCCGGGTGTGAGGTGGGGAACATTGTGCATCACAGAATCCTGCCGGGTGTGAGGTGGGGAACACTGTGCATCACAGAATCCTGCCGGGTGTGAGGTGGGGAACATTGTGCATCACAGAATCCTGCCGGGTGAGAGGTGGGGAACATTGTGTATCACAGAATCCTGCCGGGTGAGAGGTGGGGAACATTGTGCATCACAGAATCCTGCCGGGTGTGAGGTGGGGAACATTGTGCATCACAGAATCCTGCCGGGTGTGAGGTGGGGAACATTGTGCATCACAGAATCCTGCCGGGTGTGAGGTGGGGAACATTGTGAATCACAGAATCCTGCCGGGTGAGTGGTTGGGAACATTGTGCATCACAGAATCCTGCCGGGTGTGAGGTGGGGAACATTGTGCATCAGAGAATCCTGCCGGGTGTGAGGTGGGGAACATTGTGCATCACAGAATCCTGCCGGGTGTGAGGTGGGGAACATTGTGCATCACAGAATCCTGCCGGGTGAGTGGTGGGGAACATTGTGCATCACAGAATCCTGCCGGGTGAGAGGTGGGGAACACTGTGCATCACAGAATCCTGCCGGGTGTGAGGTGGGGAACACTGTGCATCACAGAATCCTGCCGGGTGTGATGTGGGGAACACTGTGCATCACAGAATCCTGCCGGGTGTGAGGTGGGGAACACTGTGCATCACAGAATCCTGCTGGGTGAGAATTGGGGAACACTGTGCATCACAGAATCCTGCCGGGTGTGAGGTGGGGAACATTGTGCATCACAGAATCCTGCCGGGTGTGAGGTGGAGAACATTGTGCATCACAGAATCCTGCCGGGTGTGAGGTGGGGATCATTGTGCATCACAGAATCCTGCCGGGTGTGAGGTGGGGAACATTGTGCAACACAGAATCCTGCCAGGTGAGAGGTGGAGAACATTGTGCATCACAGAATCCTGCCGGGTGTGAGGTGGGGAACATTGTGCATCACAGAATCCTGCCGGGTGAGAGGTGGGGAACATTGTGCATCACAGAATCCTGCCAGGTGTGAGGTGGGGAACATTGTGCATCACAGAATCCTGCCGGGTGTGAGGTGGGGAACATTGTGCATCACAGAATCCTGCCGGGTGTGAGGTGGGGAACATTGTGCATCACAGAATCCTGCCGGGTGAGAGGTGGGGAACATTGTGCATCACAGAATCCTGCCGGATGTGAGGTGGGGAACATTGTGCATCACAGAATCCTGCCGGGTGTGAGGTGGGGAACATTGTGCATCACAGAATCCTGCCGGGTGAGAGGTGGGGAATATTGTACATCACAGAATCCTGCCGGGTGTGAGGTGGGGAACATTGTGCATCACAGAATCCTGCCGGGTGTGAGGTGGGGAACATTGTGCATCACAGAATCCTGCCGGGTGTGAGGTGGGGAACATTGTGCATCACAGAATCCTGCCGGGTGTGAGGTGGGGAACATTGTGCATCACAGAATCCTGCCGGGTGTGAGGTGGGGAACATTGTGCATCACAGAATCCTGCCGGGTGTGAGGTGGGGAACACTGTGCATCACAGAATC
Organism: Ascaphus truei; assembly: GCF_040206685.1. NCBI lineage: Eukaryota > Metazoa > Chordata > Amphibia > Anura > Ascaphidae > Ascaphus > Ascaphus truei. The sequence goes on from NC_134483.1 coordinate 537,566,301, forward strand.
CTGCCGGGTGAGAGGTGGGGAACATTGTGTATCACAGAATCCTGCCGGGTGAGAGGTGGGGAACATTGTGCATCACAGAATCCTGCCGGGTGTGAGGTGGGGAACATTGTGCATCACAGAATCCTGCCGGGTGAGATGTGGGGAACATTGTGCATCACAGAATCCTGCCGGGTGTGAGGTGGGGAACATTGTGCATCACAGAATCCTGCCGGGTGTGAGGTGGGGAACATTGTGAATCACAGAATCCTGCCGGGTGAGTGGTTGGGAACATTGTGCATCACAGAATTCTGCCGGGTGTGAGGTGAGGAACATTGTACATCACAGAATCCTGCCGGGTGTGAGGTGGGGAACATTGTGCATCAGAGAATCCTGCCGGGTGTGAGGTGGGGAACATTGTGCATCACAGAATCCTACCGGGTGTGAGGTGGGGAACATTGTGCATCACAGAATCCTGCCGGGTGAGAGGTGGGGAACATTGTGCATCACAGAATCCTGCCGGGTGAGTGGTGGGGAACATTGTGCATCACAGAATCCTGCCGGGTGAGAGGTGGGGAACACTGTGCATCACAGAATCCTGCCGGGTGAGTGGTGGGGAACATTGTGCATCACAGAATCCTGCCGGGTGTGAGGTGGGGAACATTGTGCATCACAGAATCCTGCCGGGTGTGAGGTGGGGAACATTGTGCATCACAGAATCCTGCCGGGTGTGAGGTGGGGAACATTGTGCATCACAGAATCCTGCCAGGTGTGAGGTGGGGAACATTGTGCATCACAGAATCCTGCCGGGTGAGAGGTGGGGAACATTGTGCATCACAGAATCCTGCCGGGTGTGAGGTGGGGATCATTGTGCATCACAGAATCCTGCCGGGTGAGAGGTGGGGAACATTGTGCATGACAGAATCCTGCCGGGTGTGAGGTGGGGAACATTGTGCATCACAGAATCCTGCCGGGTGTGAGGTGGGGAACATTGTGCATCACAGAATCCTGCCGGGTGTGAGGTGGGGAACATTGTGCATCACAGAATCCTGCCGGGTGTGAGGTGGGGAACACTGTGCATCACAGAATCCTGCCGGGTGTGAGGTGGGGAACACTGTGCATCACAGAATCCTGCCGGGTGTGAGGTGGGGAACACTGTGCATCACAAAATCCTGCCGGGTGTGAGGTGGGGAACATTGTGCATCACAGAATCCTGCCAGGTGTGAGGTGGGGAACATTGTGCATCACAGAATCCTGCCGGGTGTGAGGTGGGGAACATTGTGCATCACAGAATCCTGCCGGGTGTGAGGTGGGGAACATTGTGCATCACAGAATCCTGCCGGGTGTGAGGTGGGGAACATTGTGCATCACAGAATCCTGCCAGGTGTGAGGTGGGGACACTCCTGAGGAAGCCACACACCAGGCGAAACGCGTAGAGTGGTAGCCGCCCTGAGAGGAGAGTGGAGAGATTTGGGAGCTGACACTCACACAGCCGTGACCGGAAGTGACGCATCGGGACTAAGCGGAAGTGACGCATCGGAGCAAGCAAGGCGGGACCATCGACCGGTGATAGAGCTGGAGTCCAAGTCCTCTGCAGCACCTGTATACACCCAGCAAAGGGAGCCGAATAGCCCACACAAGAGGGTATCTACGAGGGGACTAGACCGGCGAGACAGCGATCACCAGCGGAGGTGAAAGGTCACAGAGAGTGGTGGTCCAAACGCAGTCACACCGGAGGAGGCGGGTGAGCCTGGAGCTAACCATTTTCTCTCCTCAATCACCATCAGTGTGATACATGCCTTAACCACTTGTTTTTATTGTAAGTGTTTATTTTTACCCTATAAAGTCGAGTTTTTTATTATTACTGGTCTGCACTATGGTATCATTTCTTTTACATATACACTGCTGCTGAGCAGAGAGTTGGAGATCCCACTACCTGGTTAAGAAATCCTCCTAGCAGAGACCATTGTGTGTCTAAACCGCTCGTTTTTGACTTACATCTTGTAAGTAGGCAACACATAGGAGCCAAGACAGAACACAAATTTATACACCTTTTAAAAACTGTCTGCACTTAGATTGTTCTTTGTTTTCTGTTCTATTTCCCTTTATGCTCCCCCTGGATTGCAGTTGGAGGTGTGAGTTGGGGAACATTGTGCATCACAGAATCCTGCCGGGTGTGAGGTGGGGAACACTGTGCATCACAGAATCCTGCCGGGTGAGAGGTGGGGAACACTGTGCATCACAGAATCCTGCCGGGTGTGAGGTGGGGAACATTGTGCATCACAGAATCCTGCCGGGTGTGAGGTGGGGAACATTGTGCATCACAGAATCCTGCCGGGTGAGAGGTGGGGAACATTGTGAATCACAGAATCCTGCCGGGTGAGAGGTGGGGATCATTGTGTATCACAGAAGCCTGCCGGGTGTGAGGTGGGGAACATTGTGAATCACAGAATCCTGCCGGGTGTGAGGTGGGGATCATTGTGTATCACAGAATCCTGCCGGGTGTGAGGTGGGGAACATTGTGCATCACAGAATCCTGCCAGGTGTGAGGTGAGGAACATTGTACATCACAGAATCCTGCCGGGTGTGAGGTGGGGATCATTGTGTATCACAGAATCCTGCCGGGTGTGAGGTGGGGAACATTGTACATCACAGAATCCTGCCGGGTGAGAGGTGGGGAACATTGTGCATCACAGAATCCTGCCAGGTGTGAGGTGAGGAACATTGTACATCACAGAATCCTGCCGGGTGTGAGGTGGGGAACACTGTGCATCACTGAATCCTGCCAGGTGTGAAGTGGGGAACATTGTGTATCACAGAATCCTGCCGGGTGTGAGGTGGGGAACATTGTGCATCACAGAATCCTGCCGGGTGTGATGGGGAACATTGTGCATCACAGAATCCTGCCAGGTGAGAGGTGGGGATCATTGTGTATCACAGAATCCTGCCGGGTGAGAGGTGGGGAACATTGTGCATCACAGAATCCTGCCGGGTGTGATGGGGAACATTGTGCATCACAGAATCCTGCCGGGTGTGAGGTGGGGATCATTGTGTATCACAGAATCCTGCCGGGTGAGAGGTGAGGAACATTGTGCATCACAGAATCCTGCCAGGTGTGAGGTGGGGAACATTGTGCATCATAGAATCCTGCCGGGTGTGAGGTGAGGAACATTGTGCATCACAGAATCCTGCCGGGTGTGAGGTGGGGAACATTGTGCATCACAGAATCCTGCCAGGTGTGAGGTGGTGAACATTGTGCATCACAGAATCCTGCCAGGTGTGAGGTGGGGAACATTGTGCATCATAGAATCCTGCCAGGTGTGAGGTGGGGAACATTGTGCAACACAGAATCCTGCCGGGTGTGAGGTGGGGAACATTGTGCATGACAGAATCCTGCCGGGTGAGAGGTGGGGAACATTGTGCATCACAGAATCCTGCCGGGTGTGAGGTGGGGAACACTGTGCATCACAGAATCCTGCCGGGTGTGATGGGGAACACTGTGCATCACAGAATCCTGCCGGGTGAGAGGTGAGGAACATTGTGCATCACAGAATCCTGCCGGGTGTGAGGTGGGGAACATTGTGCATCACAGAATCCTGCCGGGTGAGAGGTGAGGAACACTGTGCATCACAGAATCCTGCCGGGTGAGAGGTGAGGAACATTGTGCATCACAGAATCCTGCCGGGTGTGAGGTGGGGAACATTGTGCATCACAGAATCCTGCCGGGTGTGAGGTGGGGAACACTGTGCATCACAGAATCCTGCCGGGTGTGAGGTGGGGAACATTGTACATCACAGAATCCTGCCGGGTGAGAGGTGGGGAACATTGTGCATCACAGAATCCTGCCGGGTGAGAGGTGGGGAACACTGTGCATCACAGAATCCTGCCGGGTGTGAGGTGGGGAACACTGTGCATCACAGAATCCTGCCGGGTGAGAGGTGGGGAACATTGTGCATCACAGAATCCTGCCGGGTGTGAGGTGGGGAACACTGTGCATCACAGAATCCTGCCTTGTGTGATGGGGAACACTGTGCATCACAGAATCCTGCCGGGTGTGAGGTGGGGAACACTGTGCATCACAGAATCCTGCCGGGTGTGATGGGGAACATTGTGCATCACAGAATCCTGCCGGGTGAGAGGTGGGGTACATTGTGCATCACAGAATCCTGCCGGGTGAGAGGTGGGGAACATTGTGCATCACAGAATCCTGCCGGGTGTGAGGTGGGGAACACTGTGCATCACAGAATCCTGCCGGGTGTGAGGTGGGGAACATTGTGCAACACAGAATGCTGCCGGGTGTGAGGTGGGGAATATTGTGCATCACAGAATCCTGCCGGGTGTGAGGTGGGGTACATTGTGCATCACAGAATCCTGCCGGGTGTGAGGTGGGGAACATTGTGCATCACAGAATCCTGTCGGGTGAGAGGTGGGGAACATTGTGCATCACAGAATCCTGCCGGGTGAGAGGTGGGGAACACTGTGCATCACAGAATCCTGTCGGGTGAGAGGTGGGGAACATTGTGCATCACAGAATCCTGCCGGGTGTGAGGTGGGGAACATTGTGCATCACAGAATCCTGCCGGGTGAGAGGTGGGGAACACTGTGCATCACAGAATCCTGTCGGGTGAGAGGTGGGGAACATTGTACATCACAGAATCCTGCCGGGTGAGAGGTGGGGAATATTGTGCATCACAGAATCCTGCCGGGTGTGAGGTGGGGAACATTGTACATCACAGAATCCTGCCGGGTGAGAGGTGGGGAACGTTGTGCATCACAGAATCCTGCCGGGTGAGAGGTGGGGAACATTGTGCATCACAGAATCCTGCCGGGTGTGAGGTGAGGAACATTGTACATCACAGAATCCTGCCGGGTGAGAGGTGGGGAACATTGTGCATCACAGAATCCTGCCGGGTGTGAGGTGGGGAACACTGTGCATCACAGAATCCTGCCGGGTGAGAGGTGGGGAACATTGTGCATCACAGAATCCTGCCGGGTGAGAGGTGGGGAACATTGTGCATCACAGAATCCTGCCGGGTGTGAGGTGAGGAACATTGTACATCACAGAATCCTGCCGGGTGAGAGGTGGGGAGTATTGTGCATCACAGAATCCTGCAGGGTGTGAGGTGGGGAACATTGTGCATCACAGAATCCTGCCGGGTGTGAGGTGGGGAACATTGTGCATCACAGAATCCTGCCGGGTGTGAGGTGGGGAGTATTGTGCATCACAGAATCCTGCCGGGTGTGAGGTGGGGAGTATTGTGCATCACAGAATCCTGCCGGGTGTGAGGTGGGGAACATTGTGCATCACAGAATCCTGCCGGGTGAGAGGTGGGGAACATTGTGCATCACAGAATCCTGCCGGGTGAGAGGTGGGGAACATTGTGCATCACAGAATCCTGCCGGGTGTGAGGTGGGGAACACTGTGCATCACAGAATCCTGCCGGGTGTGAGGTGGGGAACATTGTGCATCACAGAATCCTGCCGGGTGTGAGGTGGGGAACATTGTGCATCACAGAATCCTGCCGGGTGTGAGGTGGGGAACATTGTGCATCACAGAATCCTGCCGGGTGTGAGGTGGGGAACATTGTGCATCACAGAATCCTGCCGGGTGTGAGGTGGGGAACATTGTGTATCACAGAATCCTGCCGGGTGTGAGGTGGTGAACATTGTGCATCACAGAATCCTGCCGGGTGAGAGGTGGGGAACATTGTGCATCACAGAATCCTGCCGGGTGAGAGGTGGGGAACATTGTGCATCACAGAATCTTGCCGGGTGAGAGGTGGGGAACATTGCGCATCACAGAATCCTGCCGGGTGAGAGGTGGGGAACATTGTGCATCACAGAATCCTGCCGGGTGTGAGGTGGGGAACATTGTGCATCACAGAATCCTGCCGGGTGTGAGGTGGGGAATATTGTGCATCACAGAATCCTGCCGGGTGTGAGGTGGGGAACATTGTACATCACAGAATCCTGCCGGGTGAGAGGTGGGGAATATTGTGCATCACAGAATCCTGCCGGGTGTGAGGTGGGGAACATTGTGCATCACAGAATCCTGCCGGGTGAGAGGTGGGGAACATTGTGCATCACAGAATCCTGCCGGGTGTGAGGTGGGGAACATTGTGCATCACAGAATCCTGCCGGGTGAGAGGTGGGGAACATTGTGCATCACAGAATCCTGCCGGGTGTGAGGTGGGGAACATTGTGCATCACAGAATCCTGCCGGGTGTGAGGTGGGGAACATTGTGCATCACAGAATCCTGCCGGGTGAGAGGTGGGGAACATTGTGCATCACAGAATCCTGCCGGGTGTGAGGTGGGGAACATTGCGCAACACAGAATCCTGCCGGGTGTGAGGTGAGGAACATTGTGCATCACAGAATCCTGCCGGGTGTGAGGTGAGGAACATTGTGCATCACAGAATCCTGCCGGGTGTGAGGTGGGGAACATTGTGCATCACAGAATCTTGCCGGGTGAGAGGTGGGGAACATTGCGCATCACAGAATCCTGCCGGGTGAGAGGTGGGGAACATTGTGCATCACAGAATCCTGCCGGGTGTGAGGTGGGGAACATTGTGCATCACAGAATCCTGCCGGGTGTGAGGTGGGGAATATTGTGCATCACAGAATCCTGCCGGGTGTGAGGTGGGGAACATTGTACATCACAGAATCCTGCCGGGTGAGAGGTGGGGAATATTGTGCATCACAGAATCCTGCCGGGTGTGAGGTGGGGAACATTGTGCATCACAGAATCCTGCCGGGTGAGAGGTGGGGAACATTGTGCATCACAGAATCCTGCCGGGTGTGAGGTGGGGAACATTGTGCATCACAGAATCCTGCCGGGTGAGAGGTGGGGAACATTGTGCATCACAGAATCCTGCCGGGTGTGAGGTGGGGAACATTGTGCATCACAGAATCCTGCCGGGTGTGAGGTGGGGAACATTGTGCATCACAGAATCCTGCCGGGTGAGAGGTGGGGAACATTGTGCATCACAGAATCCTGCCGGGTGTGAGGTGGGGAACATTGCGCAACACAGAATCCTGCCGGGTGTGAGGTGAGGAACATTGTGCATCACAGAATCCTGCCGGGTGTGAGGTGAGGAACATTGTGCATCACAGAATCCTGCCGGGTGTGAGGTGGGGAACATTGTGCATCACAGAATCCTGCCGGGTGAGAGGTGAGGAACATTGTGCAACACAGAATCCTGCCGGGTGTGAGGTGAGGAACATTGTGCAACACAGAATCCTGCCGGGTGTGAGGTGAGGAACATTGTGCATCACAGAATCCTGCCGGGTGAGAGGTGGGGAACATTGTGCATCACAGACTCCTGCCGGGTGTGAGGTGGGGAACATTGTGCATCACAGAATCCTGCCGGGTGTGAGGTGAGGAACATTGTACATCACAGAATCCTGCCGGGTGAGAGGTGGGGAATATTGTGCATCACAGAATCCTGCCGGGTGTGAGGTGGGGAACATTGTACATCAAAGAATCCTGCCGGGTGAGAGGTGGGGAACGTTGTGCATCACAGAATCCTGCCGGGTGTGAGGTGGGGAACATTGTGCATCACAGAATCCTGCCGGGTGTGAGGTGGGGAACATTGTGCATCACAGAATCCTGCCGGGTGTGAGGTGGGGAACATTGTGCATCACAGAATCCTGCCGGGTGTGAGGTGGGGAACATTGTGCATCACAGAATCCTGCCGGGTGTGAGGTGGGGAACATTGTACATCACAGAATCCTGCCGGGTGTGAGGTGGGGAACATTGTGCATCACAGAATCCTGCCGGGTGTGAGGTGGGGAACATTGTACATCACAGAATCCTGCCGGGTGAGAGGTGGGGAATATTGTGCATCACAGAATCCTGCCGGGTGAGAGGTGGGGAATATTGTGCATCACAGAATCCTGCCGGGTGTGTGGTGGGGAACATTGTACATCACAGAATCCTGCCGGGTGAGAGGTGGGGAATATTGTGCATCACAGAATCCTGCCGGGTGAGAGGTGGGGAATATTGTGCATCACAGAATCCTGCCGGGTGTGAGATGGGGAACATTGTACATCACAGAATCCTGCCGGGTGAGAGGTGGGGAACATTGTGCATCACAGAATCCTGCCAGGTGTGAGGTGGGGAACATTGTGCATCACAGAATCCTGCCGGGTGTGAGGTGGGGAACACTGTACATCACAGAATCCTGCCGGGTGTGAGGTGGGGAACATTGTGCATCACAGAATCCTGCCGGGTGTGAGGTGGGGAACGTTGTGCATCACAGAATCCTGCCGGGTGTGAGGTGGGGAACACTGTGCATCACAGAATCCTGCCGGGTGTGAGGTCTGGAACACTGTGCATCACAGAATCCTGCCGGGTGAGAGGTGGGGAACACTGTGCATCACAGAATCCTGCCGGGTGTGAGGTGGGGAACATTGTGCATCACAGAATCCTGCCGGGTGAGAGGTGGGGAACATTGTGCATCACAGAATCCTGCCGGGTGTGAGGTGAGGAACATTGTACATCACAGAATCCTGCCGGGTGTGAGGTGGGGAACATTGTGCATCACAGAATCCTGCCGGGTGAGAGGTGGGGAACATTGTGCATCACAGAATCCTGCCGGGTGAGAGGTGGGGAACACTGTGCATCACAGAATCCTGCCGGGTGAGAGGTGGGGAACATTGTGCATCACAGAATCCTGCCGGGTGTGAGGTGGGGAACATTGTGCATCACAGAATCCTGCCAGGTGAGAGGTGGGGAACACTGTGCATCACAGAATCCTGCCGGGTGAGAGGTGGGGAACATTGTGCATCACAGAATCCTGCCGGGTGAGAGGTGGGGAACACTGTGCATCACAGAATCCTGCCGGGTGTGAGGTGGGGAACATTGTGCATCACAGAATCCTGCCGGGTGTGAGGTGGGGAACATTGTGCATCACAGAATCCTGCCGGGTGTGAGGTGGGGAACATTGTACATCACAGAATCCTGCCGGGTGTGAGGTGGGGAACATTGTGCATCACAGAATCCTGCCGGGTGTGAGGTGGGGAACATTGTACATCACAGAATCCTGCCGGGTGAGAGGTGGGGAATATTGTGCATCACAGAATCCTGCCGGGTGAGAGGTGGGGAATATTGTGCATCACAGAATCCTGCCGGGTGTGTGGTGGGGAACATTGTACATCACAGAATCCTGCCGGGTGAGAGGTGGGGAATATTGTGCATCACAGAATCCTGCCGGGTGAGAGGTGGGGAATATTGTGCATCACAGAATCCTGCCGGGTGTGAGATGGGGAACATTGTACATCACAGAATCCTGCCGGGTGAGAGGTGGGGAACATTGTGCATCACAGAATCCTGCCAGGTGTGAGGTGGGGAACATTGTGCATCACAGAATCCTGCCGGGTGTGAGGTGGGGAACACTGTACATCACAGAATCCTGCCGGGTGTGAGGTGGGGAACATTGTGCATCACAGAATCCTGCCGGGTGTGAGGTGGGGAACGTTGTGCATCACAGAATCCTGCCGGGTGTGAGGTGGGGAACACTGTGCATCACAGAATCCTGCCGGGTGTGAGGTCTGGAACACTGTGCATCACAGAATCCTGCCGGGTGAGAGGTGGGGAACACTGTGCATCACAGAATCCTGCCGGGTGTGAGGTGGGGAACATTGTGCATCACAGAATCCTGCCGGGTGAGAGGTGGGGAACATTGTGCATCACAGAATCCTGCCGGGTGTGAGGTGAGGAACATTGTACATCACAGAATCCTGCCGGGTGTGAGGTGGGGAACATTGTGCATCACAGAATCCTGCCGGGTGAGAGGTGGGGAACATTGTGCATCACAGAATCCTGCCGGGTGAGAGGTGGGGAACACTGTGCATCACAGAATCCTGCCGGGTGAGAGGTGGGGAACATTGTGCATCACAGAATCCTGCCGGGTGTGAGGTGGGGAACATTGTGCATCACAGAATCCTGCCGGGTGAGAGGTGGGGAACACTGTGCATCACAGAATCCTGCCGGGTGAGAGGTGGGGAACATTGTGCATCACAGAATCCTGCCGGGTGAGAGGTGGGGAACACTGTGCATCACAGAATCCTGCCGGGTGAGAGGTGGGGAACGTTGTGCATCACAGAATCCTGCCGGGTGTGAGGTGAGGAACATTGTGCATCACAGAATCCTGCCGGGTGAGAGGTGGGGAACATTGTGCATCACAGAATCCTGCCGGGTGTGAGGTGGGGAACATTGTGCATCACAGAATCCTGCCGGGTGAGAGGTGGGGAACACTGTGCATCACAGAATCCTGCCGGGTGAGAGGTGGGGAACATTGTGCATCACAGAATCCTGCCGGGTGAGAGGTGGGGAACATTGTGTATCACAGAATCCTGCCGGGTGTGAGGTGGGGAACATTGTGCATCACAGAATCCTGCCGGGTGAGAGGTGGGGAACATTGTGCATCACAGAATCCTGCCGGGTGTGAGGTGGGGAACATTGTGCATCACAGAATCCTGCCGGGTGTGAGGTGGGGAACATTGTGCATCACAGAATCCTGCCGGGTGAGAGGTGGGGAACATTGTGCATCACAGAATCCTGCCGGGTGAGAGGTGGGGAACATTGTGAATCACAGAATCCTGCCGGGTGTGAGGTGGGGAACACTGTGCATCACAGAATCCTGCCGGGTGAGAGGTGGGGAACATTGTGAATCACAGAATCCTGCCGGGTGTGAGGTAGGGAACATTGTGCATCACAGAATCCTGCCGGGTGAGAGGTGGGGAACATTGTGCATCACAGAATCCTGCCGGGTGTGAGGTGGGGAACATTGTGCATCACAGAATCCTGCCGGGTGTGAGGTGGGGAACATTGTGCATCACAGAATCCTGCCGGGTGAGAGGTCGGGAACACTGTGCATCACAGAATCCTGCCGGGTGTGAGGTGGGGAACATTGTGCATCACAGAATCCTGCCGGGTGTGAGGTGGGGAACATTGTGTATCACAGAATCCTGCCGGGTGAGAGGTGGGGAACATTGTGCATCACAGAATCCTGCCGGGTGTGAGGTGGGGAACACTGTGCATCACAGAATCCTGCCGGGTGTGAGGTGAGGAACATTGTGCATCACAGAATCCTGCCGGGTGTGAGGTGGGGAACATTGTGCACCACAGAATCCTGCCGGGTGTGAGGTGGGGAACATTGTGCATCACAGAATCCTGCCGGGTGTGAGGTGGGGAACATTGTGCATCACAGAATCCTGCCGGGTGAGAGGTGGGGAACATTGTGCATCACAGAATCCTGCCGGGTGTGAGGTGGGGAACATTGTGCATCACAGAATCCTGCCGGGTGTGAGGTGGGGAACATTGTGCATCACAGAATCCTGCCGGGTGAGAGGTGGGGAACATTGTGCATCACAGAATCCTGCCGGGTGTGAGGTGGAGAACATTGTGCATCACAGAATCCTGCCGGGTGAGAGGTGGGGAGTATTGTGCATCACAGAATCCTGCCGGGTGAGAGGTGGGGAACATTGTGTATCACAGAATCCTGCCGGGTGAGAGGTGGGGAACACTGTACATCACAGAATCCTGCCGGGTGAGAGGTGGGGAGTATTGTGCATCACAGAATCCTGCCGGGTGTGAGGTGGGTAACATTGTGCATCACAGAATCCTGCCGGGTGTGAGGTGGGGAACATTGAGCATCACAGAATCCTGCCGGGTGTGAGGCGGGGAACATTGTGCATCACAGAATCCTGCCGGGTGAGAGGTGGGGAACATTGTGCATCACAGAATCCTGCCGGGTGTGAGGTGGGGAACATTGTAAATCACAGAATCCTTCCAGGTGTGAGGTGGGGAACATTGTGCATCACAGAATCCTGCCGGGTGTGAGGTGGGGAACATTGTGCATCACAGAATCCTTCCAGGTGAGAGGTGGGGAACACTGTGCATCACAGAATCCTGCCGGGTGAGAGGTGGGGAACACTGTGCATCACAGAATCCTGCCGGGTGAGAGGTGGGGAACACTGTACATCACAGAATCCTGCCGGGTGAGAGGTGGGGAGTATTGTGCATCACAGAATCCTGCCGGGTGTGAGGTGGGTAACATTGTGCATCACAGAATCCTGCCGGGTGTGAGGTGGTGAACACTGTGCATCACAGAATCCTGCCGGGTGTGAGGTGGGGAACACTGTGCATCACAGAATCCTGCCGGGTGAGAGGTGGGGAACATTGTGCATCACAGAATCCTGCCGGGTGTGAGGTGAGGAACATTGTGCATCACAGAATCCTGCCGGGTGAGAGGTGGGGAACACTGTGCATCACAGAATCCTGCCGGGTGTGAGGTGAGGAACATTGTGCATCACAGAATCCTGCCGGGTGAGAGGTGGGGAATATTGCGCATCACAGAATCCTGCCGGGTGAGAGGTGGGGAACATTGTGCATCACAGAATCCTGCCAGGTGTGAGGTGGGGAACATTGTGCATCACAGAATCCTGCCGGGTGTGAGGTGGGGAACATTGCGCATCACAGAATCCTTCCAGGTGTGAGGTGGGGAACATTGTGCATCACAGAATCCTGCCGGGTGAGAGGTGGGGAACATTGTGCATCACAGAATCCTGCCGGGTGTGAGGTGGGGAACACTGTGCATCACAGAATCCTGCCGGGTGAGAGGTGGGGGACATTGTGCATCACAGAATCCTGCCGGGTGTGAGGTGGGGAACGTTGTGCATCACAGAATCCTGCCGGGTGAGAGGTGGGGAACATTGTGCATCACAGAATCCTGCCGGGTGTGAGGTGGGGAACATTGTGCATCACAGAATCCTGCCGGGTGTGAGGTGGGGAACACTGTGCATCACAGAATCCTGCCGGGTGTGAGGTGGGGAACATTGTGCATCACAGAATCCTGCCGGGTGTGAGGTGGGGAACACTGTGCATCACAGAATCCTGCCGGGTGTGAGGTGGGGAACATTGTGCATCACAGAATCCTGCCAGGTGTGAGGTGGGGAACATTGTGCATCACAGAATCCTGCCGGGTGAGAGGTGGGGAACATTGTGCATCACAGAATCCTGCCGGGTGTGAGGTGGGGAACACTGTGCATCACAGAATCCTGCCGGGTGAGAGGTGGTGAACATTGTGCATCACAGAATCCTGCCGGGTGTGAGGTGGGGATCATTGTGCATCACAGAATCCTGCCGGGTGAGAGGTGGGGAACATTGTGCATCACAGAATCCTGCCGGGTGAGAGGTGGGGAACATTGTGCATCACAGAATCCTGCCGGGTGTGAGGTGGGGAACACTGTGCATCACAGAATCCTGCCGGGTGAGAGGTGGGGAACATTGTGCATCACAGAATCCTGCCGGGTGAGAGGTGGGGAACACTGTGCATCACAGAATCCTGCCGGGTGTGAGGTGGGGAACATTGTGTATCACAGAATCCTGCCGGGTGTGAGGTGGGGAACATTGTGCATCACAGAATCCTGCCGGGTGTGAGGTGGGGAACACTGTGTATCACAGAATCCTGCCGGGTGTGAGGTGGGGAACATTGTGCATCACAGAATCCTGCCGGGTGTGAGGTGGGGAACATTGTGCATTACAGAATCCTGCCGGGTGTGAGGTGGGGAACATTGTGCATCACAGAATCCTGCCGGGTGTGAGGTGGGGAACATTGTGCATCACAGAATCCTGCCGGGTGTGAGGTGGGGAACATTGTGCATCACAGAATCCTGCCGGGTGTGAGGTGGGGAACGTTGTGCATCACAGAATCCTGCCGGGTGAGAGGTGGGGAACATTGTGCATCACAGAATCCTGCCGGGTGAGAGGTGGGGAACATTGTGCATCACAGAATCCTGCCGGGTGTGAGGTGGGGAACATTGAGCATCACAGAATCCTGCCGGGTGTGAGGCGGGGAACATTGTGCATCACAGAATCCTGCCGGGTGAGAGGTGGGGAACATTGTGCATCACAGAATCCTGCCGGGTGTGAGGTGGGGAACATTGTAAATCACAGAATCCTTCCAGGTGTGAGGTGGGGAACATTGTGCATCACAGAATCCTGCCGGGTGTGAGGTGGGGAACATTGTGCATCACAGAATCCTTCCAGGTGAGAGGTGGGGAACACTGTGCATCACAGAATCCTGCCGGGTGAGAGGTGGGGAACACTGTGCATCACAGAATCCTGCCGGGTGAGAGGTGGGGAACACTGTACATCACAGAATCCTGCCGGGTGAGAGGTGGGGAGTATTGTGCATCACAGAATCCTGCCGGGTGTGAGGTGGGTAACATTGTGCATCACAGAATCCTGCCGGGTGTGAGGTGGTGAACACTGTGCATCACAGAATCCTGCCGGGTGTGAGGTGGGGAACACTGTGCATCACAGAATCCTGCCGGGTGAGAGGTGGGGAACATTGTGCATCACAGAATCCTGCCGGGTGTGAGGTGAGGAACATTGTGCATCACAGAATCCTGCCGGGTGAGAGGTGGGGAACACTGTGCATCACAGAATCCTGCCGGGTGTGAGGTGAGGAACATTGTGCATCACAGAATCCTGCCGGGTGAGAGGTGGGGAATATTGCGCATCACAGAATCCTGCCGGGTGAGAGGTGGGGAACATTGTGCATCACAGAATCCTGCCAGGTGTGAGGTGGGGAACATTGTGCATCACAGAATCCTGCCGGGTGTGAGGTGGGGAACATTGCGCATCACAGAATCCTTCCAGGTGTGAGGTGGGGAACATTGTGCATCACAGAATCCTGCCGGGTGAGAGGTGGGGAACATTGTGCATCACAGAATCCTGCCGGGTGTGAGGTGGGGAACACTGTGCATCACAGAATCCTGCCGGGTGAGAGGTGGGGGACATTGTGCATCACAGAATCCTGCCGGGTGTGAGGTGGGGAACGTTGTGCATCACAGAATCCTGCCGGGTGAGAGGTGGGGAACATTGTGCATCACAGAATCCTGCCGGGTGTGAGGTGGGGAACATTGTGCATCACAGAATCCTGCCGGGTGTGAGGTGGGGAACACTGTGCATCACAGAATCCTGCCGGGTGTGAGGTGGGGAACATTGTGCATCACAGAATCCTGCCGGGTGTGAGGTGGGGAACACTGTGCATCACAGAATCCTGCCGGGTGTGAGGTGGGGAACATTGTGCATCACAGAATCCTGCCAGGTGTGAGGTGGGGAACATTGTGCATCACAGAATCCTGCCGGGTGAGAGGTGGGGAACATTGTGCATCACAGAATCCTGCCGGGTGTGAGGTGGGGAACACTGTGCATCACAGAATCCTGCCGGGTGAGAGGTGGTGAACATTGTGCATCACAGAATCCTGCCGGGTGTGAGGTGGGGATCATTGTGCATCACAGAATCCTGCCGGGTGAGAGGTGGGGAACATTGTGCATCACAGAATCCTGCCGGGTGAGAGGTGGGGAACATTGTGCATCACAGAATCCTGCCGGGTGTGAGGTGGGGAACACTGTGCATCACAGAATCCTGCCGGGTGAGAGGTGGGGAACATTGTGCATCACAGAATCCTGCCGGGTGAGAGGTGGGGAACACTGTGCATCACAGAATCCTGCCGGGTGTGAGGTGGGGAACATTGTGTATCACAGAATCCTGCCGGGTGTGAGGTGGGGAACATTGTGCATCACAGAATCCTGCCGGGTGTGAGGTGGGGAACACTGTGTATCACAGAATCCTGCCGGGTGTGAGGTGGGGAACATTGTGCATCACAGAATCCTGCCGGGTGTGAGGTGGGGAACATTGTGCATTACAGAATCCTGCCGGGTGTGAGGTGGGGAACATTGTGCATCACAGAATCCTGCCGGGTGTGAGGTGGGGAACATTGTGCATCACAGAATCCTGCCGGGTGTGAGGTGGGGAACATTGTGCATCACAGAATCCTGCCGGGTGTGAGGTGGGGAACGTTGTGCATCACAGAATCCTGCCGGGTGAGATGTGGGGAACATTGTGCATCACAGAATCCTGCCGGGTGAGAGGTGGGGAACATTGTGCATCACAGAATCCTGCCGGGTGTGAGGTGGTGAACATTGTGCATCACAGAATCCTGCCGGGTGTGAGGTGGGGAACGTTGTGCATCACAGAATCCTGCCGGGTGAGATGTGGGGAACATTGTGCATCACAGAATCCTGCCGGGTGAGAGGTGGGGAACATTGTGCATCACAGAATCCTGCCGGGTGTGAGGTGGGGAACATTGTGCATCACAGAATCCTGCCGGGTGTGAGGTGGGGAACATTGTGCATCACAGAATCCTGCCGGGTGAGAGGTGGGGAACATTGTGCATCACAGAATCCTGCCGGGTGTGAGGTGGTGAACATTGTGCATCACAGAATCCTGCTGGGTGTGAGGTGGGGAACATTGTGCATCACAGAATCCTGCCGGGTGTGAGGTGGGGAACATTGTGCATCACAGAATCCTGCCGGGTGTGAGGTGGGGAACATTGTGCATTACAGAATCCTGCCGGGTGTGAGGTGGGGAACATTGTGCATCACAGAATCCTGCCGGGTGTGAGGTGGGGAACACTGTGCATCACAGAATCCTGGCGGGTGTGAGGTGGAGAACATTGTGCATCACAGAATCCTGCCGGGTGTGAGGTGGGGAGCATTGTGCATCACAGTATCCTGCCGGGTGAGAGGTGGTGAACATTGTGCATCACAGAATCCTGCCGGGTGAGAGGTGGGGAACATTGTGCATCACAGAATCCTGCCGGGTGTGAGGTGGGGAACATTGTGCATCACAGAATCCTGCCGGGTGTGAGGTGGGGAACATTGTGCATCACAGAATCCTGCCGGGTTTGAGGTGGGGAACATTGTGCATCACAGAATCCTGCCGGGTGTGAGGTGGGGAACATTGTGCATCACAGAATCCTGCCGGGTGTGAGGTGGGGAACATTGTGCATCACAGAATCCTGCCGGGTGTGAGGTGGGGAACATTGTGCATCACAGAATCCTGCCGGGTGTGAGGTGGGGAACATTGTGCATCACAGAATCCTGCCGGGTGTGAGGTGGGGAACGTTGTGCATCACAGAATCCTGCCGGGTGTGAGGTGGGGAACACTGTGCATCACAGAATCCTGCCGGGTGAGAGGTGGGGAACATTGTGCATCACAGAATCCTGCCGGGTGTGTGGATGGGAACATTGTGCATCACAGAATCCTGCCGGGTGAGAGGTGGGGAACATTGTGCATCACAGAATCCTGCCGGGTGTGAGGTGGGGAACACTGTGCATCCAGAATCCTGCCGGGTGTGAGGTGGGGAACACTGTGCATCCAGAATCCTGCCGGGTGTGAGGATGGGAACATTGTGCATCACAGAATCCTGCCGGGTGTGAGGATGGGAACATTGTGCATCACAGAATCCTGCCGGGTGTGAGGTGGGGAACACTGTGCATTAAATGTAGGGATTATTTACTTACATTTGACACAAACAGAGAATGGAGCAATGCGTCAAAACAAAACTTCTATCCGACCTCTACGCTGATGCATACTTGAAAACGACAGGTATCTCTCAAAGTATTACTTCCTGGTAAAACATTTTTATAAATAAATAAAAAATACATCCCCCCCCCCCCCCCCATGTTTGTCCCCTTTCCTACCGGATGGGAAACTTCAGAACCTTTTTTCGGCCCATGTTTACTAAGCGGCTCTATGCCAAAAAATACCGTCGTTGCCAGAATACACCCAGCCCATAGTGGGGTTAAGCATAGTCAATGCGGATTATCAGCCCTGACTCCCTTGCCACGATCCCACGTGTAAGTCCCCACGTGGCTCTGAATTCCTTTACCTTATTCATCTCTGCTGGGAAGCCTTTCCATGAATCCACTACCCTTCCAGCAAGGAAGTACTTCCTCATATTCCTCATGAGCCTCCCACCCTATACTTTTAAAGAACAGTAGTCAGTTACACGTGACTACAACACCACTCGCTTTTAATAGCAATTTGACTGCTCATTACATTAAAGCCATGCTCGGCACCTGGGTCAAAACGAACACATCTTAAGCTAAAACACATTAGGGCAGTGCCCCCTGGTGGCCATAGTGATTACCGAAGCTGGCTCTAGGCACTTGAATTTAATCCACACAGGTAATTAATGTGTTAGAACAGCTCCAATAATCTCATCGTGTTTTTCTACTTTATGGAAATGAAAATACAGCCGCGCTCACTTTGAGGTTGATTTCCAGTCACGTCGGAGATTTCTGTGCACCTGCAGAAAATTGTGTGTAATCAAACTGGGGGTGGAAATGAAAATACAGCGCGTTCACGTGGAAGTCACTTCCGCAGACTTGGCGAGAGACTGTCCGCACGCGCCCTGCTCGTTCTCTTAGCAAACGGCGTACAAACAGGTATACAGCTCCATATATGCAGTCGAGTATGTGATACTCGCTCCTCTGTAAATATATGTCTTTATTATATCTGTCATCTAAATTTAGCATAGGTTGAACTTGATGGACGTACTGTATGTCTTTTTTCAACCTCATCTGTGTATTACAAGTGAACCTAATATAAAACAGGTGTTGCATAGATGCATAGTTGCATAGTTACATATAGTTATATAGTTATATATAGTTATATAGTTACATAGTTGCCTAGTTGCCTAGTAGATGAGGCTGAAAAAAGACATACGTCCATCAAGTTCAACCTACAGTATGCTAGATTTAGGCGACAGACACTTTATCCTATGTCCATACGTACAGTATATTGATCCAGATGATATCTCATAGGGGATATGGCACATAATCCCTGTGATTTCACATCAATGTTGTAAATGAACACTTAAAAGAAAACCAATATATGGCCAATATTGATTCCAAATACGGAATAAATGTCCCAGTAACATTCCTCCTTTTATAGAAAATAAGCAAACTGTATTTACAGTATTTGGTTAAACATCCTGGTTCACTCATTTTTTTTTTTTTTTTATTGACCACAAAAAGTTTAGGGGATGGGCTACAGAAAGGAGAACCGGCTTGTTGGGGAGGGGTTGAAAAGGATGTAGCTGTTCCCCGAGTCCTTGTCAAGCCTTCCTCAATACCCCGATTCTCCGTTCTGTACCCCTGCACCTAACATGTTGGTGATGAATAAAAATGAAGTGGGAAAAAAATAGTATACGTAGTCATTTGTCACAGTTACCATTTCTTGCATATACATTGCCAAATTGTCATAAGACCTGTGCTCGCTTTTGGTTGTGGGAATAGGTTACCCCATGGTTCCCAAGTTACAGTAACTTTATACATTGTATCATGTAAAAAAATGCTGTCATTTCTTCCCATTTGCTTAATTTTTCACGTATATTTTTATTATATTTTTAACCATCGTTATTTTTCTAACTAGAATGTACAGTATATCCCAGAGTTCAATATCACGTTTTCTCCTCCATCTCCTCCCCATTTGGGGTGGGGGGTGGGGGGGGAAACAAAGAACAAACACATCAAATACAAACTTGAGGGGTTAGGGAGGAAGGGAGGGGGACGCCAAAATCCAACCACTTACCTTCCAGTCACTAGCCAGTCTACATCTCCTTCCTTATTCCAGATTATACCAGATTCAGTGTTTGCCAGGTTCCCCATTCTGAGTATTTGAACGGAGCCATGAGCTATTTAAAGACCGCTGGAGGTAAGTTGTTCAAATAGGTTTTTGTTCAAATAGGGTTTCCGTTTGGGTGTAAATTTCCCATCTCGGTTACAGATATCGGAAAGTGTATCAAACGTTTCATTAATCCTGATATGGAAAAGAAAGGGTTCGTATTGCTTGATACTTGGTGGGAACGGTTTTAGCCAGTTTTCCAATAGTAACTGGCGGGCCGCCAATGTGATCATCCCCGCCAGTCTGGGAAGGGCCTCGGTCCAGACTCCCCAGGCCTCGACGCACCATAAACAGCGAACGCCTAATAGCCCAAAGCCAACTTTTAAATAAAGCAACCTATTCAAATAATGTAACGTTTTGTTTGTAGAAACTTCTGATCTTTCCACAATACCATATACAGTGGGCAATTGTAGCGTCTCTGCATCCACATTTCATACAGACTGCCTCCGTTTCAGTAAAAACATTTTTAAGTTGACTAGGCCCAATTTATCCGTTTCAATGGTCATTCGAACAGATTAGCATCTAGTGTAATCGTGTGCACCTCCCTGTATACCAGGATCAGGGTATCGAAATCAGGAAGGTCAGGGAAATCTGATTGCCATTTATTTAATAAAAGAATCCAATGTTTGGCAGTATACATCTATATCTATAGAACTGAAAACGTATGTTTGCTGTGCTTGTGTGCAATCTGATTGGTCCGTCGGTCTGTCACTCAGCCTCTGGCCAATCAGATTGGTCCGTGGCCCGGCCCCGCCCCCGCACACCTCACATTGGCTTGCTTGCTTTTATGAGCTCACCCAACTGCCACACTCTCACCCGCCGCTCTCCTCTTCTCCTCCTCACCCCGCGCCCTGGCCCGCTGGATCCCCCCCCCCCATCACCCAAAGTTCACCTCCCCGCCGGCTCCCCCCCTCCATTACCCCCCCTCACCCGCAGCTCACCTCCCCGCTACCTTCCCTCGCGGTGCCCTTAACCCTGCTTGGCCACAGGGGGAGCACGGCCCGGCCCGGCTGACTGCTCACCTCCCCGCTACCTTCCCTTCGGCGCGCCTTCCCCCCTCAACACAACCCCCCCTTACCCTCCGCTGCTCCGTCATCACCTCCTGCCACACGCAGCGGGACATGCCAGCGGGAGGAGGGAGGGGGGGAGCTGGGCAGTGGTGGCCGCGCGGGACATGCCCTTCACTCCGGTCCCCTTGTCAATGGCACTCCCTTGGTTGCCCGCACGGGGCACCCGATGGGGCTGGAGATGGGTGCGGGGGGAGGGTGGTGCGCAGTCACGGCTGTCCCCTGTGTGTACATGCCCATCCCTCCGGTCCCCTTGCCCACGGCGCTCCCTTGGTTGCCTGCGCGGTGCGGGAGATGGGCGTGGGGGGGAGGGAGCCGCCTGTTCGGATCTGCAGCCGTTACACTCTCCCTCCCCCCCTCCTCCTGTCCACTGTGTGTGGGGGTGTGTGCGACACTGTGTGTGTGTGTGTGTGTGTGTGACACTGTGTGACACTGTGTGTGTGTGTGTGTGTTACTGTGTGTGTGTGTGACAGTGTGTGTGTGTGTGTGTGTGTGTGTGTGTGTGTGTGTGTGTGTGTGTGTGTGTGTGTGTGTGTGTGTGTGTGTGTGTGTGTGTGTGTGTGTGTGTGTGTGACACTGTGTGTGTGTGTGTGTTACAGTGTGTGTTACAGTGTGTGTTACAGTGTGTGTTACAGTGTGTGTTACAGTGTGTGTGTGTGTGTGTGTGTGTGTGTGTGTGTGTGTGTGTGTGTGTGTGTGTGTGTGTGTGTGTGTGTGTGTGTGTTACACTGTGTGTAACAGTGTGTGTGTGTGTGTGTGTGTGTGTGTGTGTGTGTGTGTGTGTGTGTGTGTGTGTGTGTGTGTGTGTGTGTGTGTGTGTGTGTGTGTGTGTGTGTGTGTGTGTGTGTGTGTGTGTGTGTGTGTGTGTGACACCGTACAGGGGGACAGGAGCTGCACATGGGGGGGGAGAGGGGGAGCGGAGAAATAGGGGGAGCGGAGAAATAGGGGGGAGCGGAGAAATAGGGGGAAGCAGAGAAACAGACAGGGGGAGTGTAGAGAGAGGAGGGAGCGGGACATTTTACTCCCGGGCAACGCCGGGTCTCTCAGTGAGTTTCAAATAAAGGAGTAAACAGGAGCATTGGGGTAAAGCCCGGCTGCAAAGCAGCTGATACATCGGACTCCAAGAGAAAATGCTCTGACATCTCGTGTAGTAGTGATTGGCCATAGTGTCTGATTGGACGAAAAGCACAAAAGTTAGAGTTTGGTCAATTATATTTAGTTTTAAGTTGGTCAAATGTAGGGAAAATGGGGCTGCCTGGAAGGACGGAGTATTGCAGGCACGCACGTACTGATTAAACCACCCGTTTTGCATCAGTCGCCCGTTATTACCCCAGGCCTTCCTCTCCTTCCTTGCTCTGCATAGCTTCTAGTAGGCTTGTGCTGTTTGGCGTTCTATGCCTGGCTCTCTTCTCGGTTTCCAGTTCGTGATTCTGATTCGGCTCATCTGCATACCCTCTCTGGCTTTGGACCCCGGCTCCCTCCTGACTATGTGTACCTCTCTGACCCCAGGACTCGGCTATGGATTACGACTTCGCTGTTCTCTCCTTACCTCGACCCACGGCTTACGAACTCACTTCTCGGACCTCTGGAGCCCCGGACTCTGCAAGTACCTAACCACCCTTCTCTCACCAGACCCGGCAACGCACCCTACCACACTCCGGGCACGCCCTCACTGCTGTGGGTGTATGGTTGTAAGGAATCCACACCTCAGTTTACTGCTTACCTTGCCTTACAGACCTGTGCAGTCCTGGAACACTCCCCCTGGTATCTACTGCAGCTGTGCAAGCTATCACTGCAAACTAGCCTTGTACTCACTCATTGGAGCAGTGCCCTCACACCCTCCTCCGGGGATTGGCCCGCTGGCCTTTAAGTACTGCATCCCCCAAAATCCTTCTCTGCCGAGCATAATCCTTCTTGGATGTTCTGTGTTTGCCATGGTCACCTGTCTTGGCCACCTTGCCGCTGTTTCTTGTCCTTTGTTCCTAGCCCATGTTCCTGGTTCCTGTGCTGAAGCGTTGGATCTCCAGCATAACTTCAGCTTCCTGTTTCCTGAGGCCTGCTGCCCTTCCCATAGCAGAGGCCTGTTCGAAAAGTGGTTAGGATACTTGCAACATCTTGTAGGGTTAAACGTAAGAATGGTCGTGTCCATGTGCCAATGTCCAGGGGCCCAGAGAGTAGAGTAGTCGTAGTTCAAAGCCAGGTCCAAGGATTCCAGAGGTCAGCAAAGTAGAGTTCGTAGCAAGGTTCAAGGGGTACAGAGAGCAGGGTAGTCCAAGACAAGCAGGGGTCAAAGCCAGGGAAATCCAAAGTAACACAGGAGCAGGATACAAGCAGGGACACAGAGGGAGCACAGCATAGGTCAGCACACACAGGGAAACAGGAACTATGCAGAGCGATGATAGAGAGGGCAGACAGGGATTATAAAGGGAGACACACCAATAGGATAGAGGGGAGGAGCAGAGAGAGAAGTGGGAGACAACAAGGATAGGTCAGAGAGAGAAGGGGAGGAGACAGAAGGATCAGAGAGCGAGATGGCCTGCAGGGAATGGGAGGAGGAGTCAGGAGAGTGACAGGGTTTAGAAGAGGAGCATTTGTGCACGCCCTCTGTAAGCTGAGCGTGCGCGCACACAGGCTGCATCACCAGGCGCGGGGAGCGCCGCACCGCGGGCACCTCAGTGGACGAGAGCAGAGGACCGGACAGGCCCGCCACCGGAGGTGAGATACAGGCAGCGGGCATAGAGAGTGTCTGGGAGCAGGGAGCGTTGCCGCAGGGGCTCAGGGACCGTGCGGGTGCGCGAGACTTGCGGGGCATCCGCTGAGGCAATGGGGCAGAGAGAGAGGAGGACGGAGCGGGACAGGAGTGAGAAAGTGCAGAGGGATTAGTAAGAGAGGGGACAGGGGAAGAGAAAGAAGGGGAGGGAATCCCCTGAACCGTCACAGTCCCGACCCTGCTATGTACGACTACGAACTGCGCCATCCGGATCAACTTGCGCGGTCTAAGGTCTGTGCTTATACAACCCTACCTCAGCCACGCGGTCCGATCTTGGTTTGTGGCGAGCACAACCGTGACAGTGGTATACTCCCTTCCACCGCAATACTGGGGACTGGTCTGGTCTGCGGGCAGCACAGCGTTACATTCAGATATGGAGGATTTGGCGGCAAATAAAAGGCAAAAAAAAATGGTGCAGAGAGACGAAGAATGTGTCATTATAACCTGTGCACCATGTAACTCCTCGTCAACTCCTCCTACTGACTCTCCCCAAGGTGCAAGATGGGGCAGAGACGCAGAATGTGATACATCTCATTATAATCTGTGCACCATGTAACTCCTCGTCAACTCCTCCTACTGACTCTCCCCAAGGTGCATGCTGGGACAGAGACGCAGAATGTGACATCTCATTATAATCTGTGCACCATGTAACTCCTCCCCAACTCCTCCTACTGACTCTCCCCAAGGTGCAAGCTGGGGCAGAGACGCAGAATGTGATACACCTCATTATAATCTGTGCACCATGTAACTCCTCCCCAACTCCTCCTACTGACTCTCCCCAAGGTGCAAACTGGGACAGAGACGCAGAATGTGATACATCTCATTATAATCTGTGCACCATGTAACTCCTCCCCAACTTCTCCTACTGACTCCCTCCATGGTGCAAGCTGGGGCAGAGACACAGGGCCTCATGCAGAGAGCAGCGCTATTTACAATCTCGCCATTTTCCGGCGAAAATCGCGCAAAAAACAGCTGAAAATGTCGAGGTAGGAAAAAAGCGCCATTTTTTTTTTCTATTTGAAAATCTCGCCGCGCGGCTGGCGAGAAAATACATATCGCCAGTCTGAAAAATATCCAAATTCAGAAAGGCGCGCTCGCCATCTAGCGGCTGTTTTTGGCGCGATTTTCTTCAATTTTCTCCGCCAACTAAAGTTGGCAAGAAGCAGGAGTTCGCCGGCTATAGGGGGGAAAAAAAATGCGCGATTTTTTTTTCTCCCTTTCAGCTGCGCGCATCTCCTCATTTACAATTCTCCACATGCAGTAATGCTAAAAAATAGCGGATTTCGCCCATTTTTGCATATGGAAAATAAAACTCTCCATTAAAGCTACTTTTTCTTAAACTCTCCAATTTATTCTAGCGCTGCTCTCTGCATAGGCCCCACAGAATGTGATACATCTCATTATAATCTGTGCGCCATGTAACTCCTCCCCAACTCCTCCTACTGACTCTCCCCAGGGTGCAAGCTGGGAAAGAGACGCAGAATGTGATACATCTCATTATAATCTGTGCACCATGTAACTCCTCCCCCAACTCCTCCTACTGACTCTCCCCAAGGTGCAAGATGGGGCAGAGACGCAGAATGTGATACATCTCATTATAATCTGTGCACCATGTAACTCCTCCCAACTCCTCCTACTGGAGCAGACAGCGTAAAATTGGAGCAATATACTTTGACACATAGATGCCGGATAAAAATGTCCCCAGTTTTGCTCCACAATAGCCATGAGAGACAGAGCCCGTAGCTGAAAGTAGACCGGATTAGCTTCAAATTATCCCCTAATTCCAATTATATAAAGCAATACATTAAAAACATTATTATAGGCAGGGTTGCTGTTTTAAAAGTGACCAAGTGGCGGGGAAAGCCAGCTGGAGGCGGAATTGCAGAGATGCTAGAACATGATGCACTCAAACTTAAGGGTGGGATGGTCGCGGAAACTGTGAGGAGGCACTTCTTCCCTAAAAGGGTAGTGGATTCACAGGCAAACTTCCCAGCAGAAGTGGTAAAGGCTAATACAGTAGAGCAGGGGTTCTCAACACCAATCCTCAAGACCCCCTCACCTTCAACAGGTCAGGATTTCAGGATATCCCTGCTTCAGCACAGGTGGCTCAGTGGCTGCTCCAGCACAGGTGGCTCAATCAGTGAGCCACTGATTGAGCCACCTGCGCTGAAGCAGGGATATGCTGAAAGCCTGACCTGTTGGGGGGTCTTGAGTACTGGAGTTGAGAACCCCCAGCAGTAGAGGGATTTAAAAATGCTTGGGACATACATACCGAAATGTAAGATATGGCGAAACCCAGGGAACAAATGGGGTCCGGGATTTCGCAGCGGGAGAAAAATGTGTCTTTTCTGCAGTGTTTGCATGGGTATGCTGGGAAGGGGGACAGTGTTAAATACACTGACACTGACGGTGCGGAGAACGTTACCTCTGTATTAGATCCACTACTTGTGTGCTTCTGCGTGAGCAAGTGCTCACATCCACACATGATTAGACAGGAATAATTCATGCCTGTAACGTCCCATTAATTATCCAGCACACCTGCAAGTACACTTAGCTGTCTGATGAACTAAAGAATCATTATAGAAAAAAAAAAAAAAAAACATTAGCTGTAAATTAAACTGATTAAACATGAAATCACTTAAAACGTGGCGCTCCTTTTGGGGGCTGAATAACTTAAGTTAAATTGCACTTAAGAACATCTGATGCAGACAAGCCGGGAACATAAAGGGTCAACATGTATTAAGCAGTGCTAAGTCTTAGCACTACTTAATGTCCATTCAAAGGAACGAGCTGTAGGATTTGCTGTAGTTTAGTAAAGCTTAGTAAATCGGCCCCACAATCCCAGCAATTTATTTTATACGTGTCTCAGTGGGGAATATATAGTGGGGGGGGGGGGTTAACTCTTAGCTCTTTGTCCGGAAATCTGGTGGCAAAACAATTGCAAAAATACAAAACAAATGCAAAAATACTGTACTACATTTATATAATAATACAATAATAATAATAATAATAATAATGTAACGGGTATTCCCCCTACCCCAATCGCAGACAGAGTGCATTTGAGGGGGAACCTATATGTTACCAGGTGTGGTGCGTATACCTGCAGGTTCACAGGAGGCCTGAGCCTCCGCTGATGGGACCTGGGGTGAATCCTCTGGAACGATCTTTCTTACAGCGCCTCCACCTGTGTAGGATTCTAGGAGTGTAGAATATACCCCACACAGGACCCACATATAGTAACCACTGACACAGAGTACTAAGTATAACAGTTTACTATATGCAGAATAACCATAACACATCACATCCGTATCAGCATCAATAACAGTGTCACTCTGTAACACTACTCCCGCTGGGGAATACTCCACACCATGTACCAAAGTCCCAAATGTCTTTCACTC
Source organism: Ascaphus truei (assembly GCF_040206685.1). Classification (NCBI taxonomy): domain Eukaryota; kingdom Metazoa; phylum Chordata; class Amphibia; order Anura; family Ascaphidae; genus Ascaphus; species Ascaphus truei. The sequence continues at coordinate 537,593,060 of NC_134483.1, forward strand.
TCACTTAAGAGTGCAAACCTTGTACCCAACACCGTGTACCCCCGCACCGTGTCCACAGTATAACCCTTTGTCCCGTGGTCAGCGCTGCCACTATGTGTGAGTACTCTGTAGTTGGTGCACTTAATTAACAATACCTGCCCAGTGCGGCTGCACCTGGGCGCTCAAATGATCTTCAAAAAGGATCCAACGACCTCCTGGGCGACATCCGGGTTCACCAGCGTGGTGCTCAGTCAGGGCTGCCACCCTGGGTGTGATTCCACTCTCTCTGCGGAGTAGGCCTGATCCCAAGCCTCGGAATGGGAAGCGCAGCATCCGCTGTGTCCCTAACTGTACTGCTGACACTAAAAGGGCAGGGTCCTTAACCCAGGGCCTGTCCCTGCAGTGACACAATCTACTGAGTGGCTCAGGGCTAACTCGGGCCTGGGGGACTGCTGGCCTAGTGCAGTGGGTCACTGACCCATGTACCCTCACCTACTTCCCCTAGACCCTCCTGGCGCCGACTGCTGTGTCTCCAGCGCACAAAATGTATCAATCCCTGAGATCAGGGAGATACTCCAGCCCTATTGGCTCCCTGGCATCATGTGGGGCGCTCCTGAGGCTCATGGGACTTATAGTCCCTTCCAAGAGCCTTCCCTGGTAGGCTAGCCCTTCTCGCGCTTGTCATCGCGCATGCGCAACTGGTAAGGGCCGCCGGAGCTCCAACTGCGCATGCGCAAACTCGCGCAAGATGGCGCCACCCTGCACAACTGCTGCCATTCCCCACACTCTCCCGGCAGCCACCGGACACCACCGCTGCTCCAGCTAAGACGCGCGCACGGCGCGCACATGTGCCCGCACCCGGCCGCCGCAGACCTGGAGGAGCCCCGAGTTGGGCACCTTGAGGGGGGGAGGGGGTCAGACACCCAGAGGGGGACCTGGCTACATTAATAATAATTTCAAAATAATATTAACATCTAATAATATGTAGCCCTTTATCTGACGCTCCCATAGAGACTACGGGTGCTGCATACACCTGTGGGCTCCAGGAGATCTGAGCCTCTGCTAGCTGGGAGCCTGGGGTAACACTTATTAGCGCAGCGCCTCCATTTACCCAGGATCCCCGTGATGTGAGAATCCCCTGGGCAAGAAACATAACAACACACATATGATTGTAACTGGTTTTTACTGTAACGCAATAATGACCTCTTTATAATGAACCGTGGCAATAACACATATCACATATACTTATACTATAACGCTCATAACACTAGTGGCTCGGTGTAACAGGGGACTTATCCCTGTTCAGTAATGTGCCTTTAATCTAGCAGTGTGGTAGTTAATTACTAAACACCACCTGCCTGATTAGATTGTTTACAAAAACCTGTCTGTTCAGACAGGAAGTGACTCTCCTTAGCTCTGACTGAGAGCTGACCTTTGGAGAGACAGAGCAGAGGTTCTTGAGTCCCAGGAGAGACTGACCAAAAGAAACCCAGATCTCTGGAGCTGACCAGTCTTGAGCTCTGTCCAGCAGAGCTGATTTCAAGACACAGGGAAAACTACTACACCTGAAGCTGAACCAGGAAGTGAGAAGATTTTCCCCCCAAGCAACAGATAAGACTTTTATTCTTAAGAGACTGCTTATATCTGCTTATTTCATGCTATATGTTTTGGGCTGCGAGAAATGCTTGACTAAGGGAGATGTGAATTATTGCATAGTGTTTCACTAGAAATACTCCCAAGTTAATAGAAGCTTTGTTCCCCCCCCCCCCCCCTGTGTTTGGATGGATTTCCTGATGAAAAGGAAAAGGCACAATAAAGCCTTATTATAATTTCACATTATAAACATCTCCAAATTGGGTACCTATGTGAACGTCCGTCTACATATGGTGTCCGAGGTGGGACAAGAGGTGTCTTTGTACTGTAGTTAAAAAGGACCGGAGATTTTTATGTGAATTTTTTTTTAATGCTTTTTGCCTACAAACAGTCTGAAAAAAAAAAACCTCATGCAGCAGAGATCGGATTTAAAGGGATACACACCACTGAAACCACACTGCACTGAAACTTACAAAAACCCAGAAGAGACTACTGAAGTAGCTAAACCTTAATTTGCCTATCACAAAATGTAATATGGTCATTGAAATAGGGGTTTTGCCTTTCAGCCATAGTCGGGGTTCAAGAAGTGAGTCAGCCCTTGAAAAGGGATAGGTGTTTGTTGTTTTCAAAAGTTTCGCTGAAGCAGTGAATACAGATGGTGACCCATGAGTGGTACTGATTTTGCAAATAAAGGTTGCCACACCGCATAGGACTACCAGCTGTGAATGGAGTATATGCAGAAAAGTGTGAAAATTGATACAAGACTGTGCTGAAGCAGGGGAATTTTTAGCAAACAAATGCTGAGTGTAAAATTGCCCTATAGGGGAAAAAGTGATTTCTGAACTGTGTAAAGGGTTTTCAAAACCAATTGCTGAATGTTGAGTCACCCTGCCGGGAATGAAAGAAATAGTCCACTGCAAAGAATGTTTTTTTTTCTGCAAGTAAAAAAGTCTGCCTATATACAGTGGCGACATTGCTTATTGAAGCAAAAGCCGCCGGCTCCATGCGGCTGGGAAGCGGGTAGCCGCGGCGCGTGGCGGCGCACTGTGACGTCACAGTAACATGCGCGCCCGGCTTCCCCGTCTTCCCCTGGCTTCCCCGACACCCCTGGAGATCAAATGAAGGTAAGCGGGGGTGCGGGGAAGCAGAGGGGCAGAGCAGGAGCCGGGTACGGGGTCGGGAAGGGAGGTAAATTGCGCGCGAAGTGGAGGGGGGGTGCGTGGGGGAAACGCGGCGGCGCGCGGTTGTTACTGGCGGCAGCTGGGGTAGATCTCGGCGTGCCGTCGTGATTTAGTTCAATAAACAATGTCGGTGCTGTATATCTTGGGAGCAAAAACAGACACCCAAAGTGTGAAGTGTGAATGCCATAATACCCAAAGATGAGACTGAAAATTACTGAACTCAGGCAGAAAACCCAATTCTGTTGCTGAAGCGGGGAGATTGCACCCTGCAAGAAAATGGTGTAAAGCAAATAGACTTTTTTACATAGCAACTGCACAACTTGTATACCTGATGAGAGAAAATGCATGCACAGTACTGCTGATATTGTAAAATTTACCCAAGAAAGAAAAGTCTACAGAGATGCCTGTGAGAGCTACGACCTCTACAAGCAAAATATGCCCATCTGTAGGACTACCACAATTGGGGGTTCTAGCAAATACAGTGGCAACAGCTGCAATAGCGCCTCCTGAGGGGATGACGTTCCTATCTCTATAGGGCTTCCCTGCAGCACTGCAACCTTCTGTGGCTTAGGGATTCTCCTAAGGGCCTGCGGGGTAAAGCTATCCTATGCAGGCGGGTCACAGACCCCCTGCACTCACACACCCTCCTCCTTTACCTTCCGGATCCCCTCTCACTAGCTCTACCTAATAACTGCTGCAGCTGCACTGCACTCAACACTGTGTCTTCTTGTCAGCGCACACAGCACTGCCGCTGTGTCACTGACAAGACTCCACACCCACACACCTAAGGGCAGGGTCCCTACCTTAGGGGCCTTCCCTCAGAACCTACCCACTAACCTAGTGGGGAGTGGGGCCTACCTGGGACCTGGGGATTACCTGACCTGGTGTAAGAGCCACTTGCTCTCTACACCCTTCCTCCCCCTTCCTGCTCCCAGCTCCAACTGCTGTTCCTAAGCCCGCGAAAAGTATCCCTTTCCCTCTTGCTGAGAATCCTTAGCCCTCATTGGCCACTCGGGGACACCTGGGGTATTTGGCCCTAAGCCTCATGGGACTTGTAGTCCCGTGGAGGCTGCTGTAGCATTGGGGCCGCGTGCGCGCTTGTACTGCGCATGCGCGACTCCCTAATGGCCACCGCAACTCCCTAGCCTTATCTGCGCATGCGCGATCACTGCGCATGCGCGCGCATCCGTAATGGCGGCCCCCCCTAGCCGAGTGCGCAGCCGAGACTCCCAGGACTCTGAGCGCTCCCTGCTCCGGCCCCCAACTTTCCTGCGTGCCGCCGAGTCCCTTGCTGCCTTCGGCGGCCCCCGCGACCGCTCGGCATGAGTGCAAGGGGGTCTCTGAGGCTGAAAAGAGACCGGGGCTACAAATATATAATTCAATCTCATGCTGTTTTTGTGCTCCAAGTGTGCATCTGTTTTGCAATGGGAGACTTTAATACATAGACCACAGGGGGTTATTGGGTTAGTGTATTCAATCCTCATTTAGACAATCTATTACAGGGATGGGCAACCATGTCCTCAGGGTCACCAATAGGTCAGGTTCTCAGTATATCCCTGCTTCAGCACAGGTGGCTCAATCAGGGGCTCAGTCGAAGAGCCACCTGTGCTGAAGCTGTGACTGTCTACGCCACCTGTGCTGAAGCAGGGATAACCTGAAAACCTGACCTGTTGTTGGCCCTCGAGGACTGAATTTGCCCACTCCTGCTCTATGGGGTGGATTGGTTTACTTACCCTTACCTGCATTAAAAAAACGAATAGTTTTTGTGCTGACACTGTCTAAAGGCCCCTCTGCTTCAGCATTATCATAGGGATATTCCAGCGGTCACGTCTCCCAGTCTGGCCTGCTCTGTAATGCCATTTCCTAGCTGCTTCGTTGCAGTGCTAACAGATTGCCGACGGTTGCAGAGCAAACTAATTTCATTTGATAGCCCATTGCTTTCACATCAATGTTTGTACGCCGGTGACACTTACAGTACAGTAAAAGGTTTCTGGAAGGTACTTAAAAGATGAAAGTAATACATAACCTGTATTTGCCAGACACAGAACGGGTGCACACGTGTGGATGAGTGCAGCGTGCAGGAAACAGCAGACAGCCAGGGGATTACTTACAGGGTGAGGCAGTTACCTCTTCAAAAACCATTCATCGAATGTGTTACTGTTTGTAACTACAGCTCAAGCCCGTTATAACGCGATCCGCTACAACGCGAATCCGCTTATAACGCGATGCACGCGTGGCTCCCATTTTCGTATTTATAAATACTTTACAACGCGATTATTGGTGTCTTAAATACTTTATTGTAAAAGGCATACAATTGTATATTATTTCTAATGCGATCCGCTAATAACACGGTGTGATTCTTTGGACCCCAAGCACAGCGTTATAAGGGGGTTGAGCTGTATTATCATGTAGATGAATTTACATAAACACCAATACAAAGATTGGCTGCCCTATTGGGTATCTAGCATCAGCTGAGCGCCTAAGGGCCAGGCTGTCCCAGTCTCCTGGAGTAATGGGGATATTCCCCAAATCTCAGGGATGTCTATCAGTGTATGTATGTGTCTATGTGAGACAGTTTGCTCTGTGTCTATTACTTTATACATGTCTGTATGTACGACCCTATGTACGTGTATGTACTGTATGCACGACCCTGTGTACAGTATGTACAGTATATATGACCCTGTGTATATATGCATACATGACCCTGTGTATGTACAGTATTTACGACCATGTATATGTATGTATGCACAACCCTGTGTATGTACCGTATGTACAACCCTGTGTATGTATACACAACCCTGTGTTTGTATGCACAACCCTGTGTATGTTTGCATGTCCCTATGTATGTACAGTATATATATGACCCTGTGTATGTATGCATGACCCTATGTATGTATGCACAGAATGTTCGACCCTGTGTATGAATACAAGACCCTGTATATGTATGCACGACCCTCTGTATGTACAGTATGCACTGGCGACACACTTTATTCGAGCTCGGCTAGTCCCACGAATTCGGGTATACCCGGGTGTATTGAGGTTTGTGACTGTTTTCTGCCCGAGTGCATTGAGGTATTTTCCAAGCAGGGATTGAAGCATTTTATTCCCGCTGGCTGCAATACTGCACAGTATATATATATATATACTGCATTACAATTCATGAATTTATGCCATCTGGTAGACACGCGAAGCATTGCAGCCTATTAAATCCTAATCATTATCATTTAACAGATCAGCCGCCCGTCAGCCAGGCATGAACCCAGGCTGGGAAGGCAAACGCAACGGGGCTTGTCAGAGGTGAGGAGCGGCGCATTCCAGGTATCTGCCAGGTACATACTGGGTATTTGCTCGAATAAAGTGTGTCGGTGCAGTATATGACCCTGTGTATGTATGTATGCATGACCCTATGTACAGTATGTATACTGTACATCAGTGTAACCTTTGTTTGTGTTATGTCCCTACAGTGGATCCTTCATAATCTGTGTCCCCCAGTGAGCCCAGTTTAACATTGGACTTCGGAATAATATCCTTCTATGCAGTGTGGGGGAATAGAACCTGCAGCATGGGGGAATAGAACCTGCAGCGTGGGGGAATAGAACCCGCAGCGTGGGGGGAATAGAACCCGCAGTGTGGGGGAATAGAACCTGCAGCGTGGGGGGAATAGAACCTGCAGCGTGGGGAATAGAACCCGCAGCGTGGGGAATAGAACCCGCAGCGTGGGGGAATAGAACCTGCAGCGTGGGGGAATAGAACCTGCAGCGTGGGGGAATAGAACCTGCAGCGTGGGGAATAGAACCTGCAGCGTGGGGGAATAGAACCTGCAGCGTGGGGGAATAGAACCTGCAGCGTGGGGGGAATAGAACCCGCAGTGTGGGGGAATAGAACCTGCAGCGTGGGGGAATAGAACCTGCAGCGTGGGGGGGATAGAACCCGCAGCGTGGGGGGAATAGAACCCGCAGTGTGGGGGAATAGAACCTGCAGCGTGGGGGAATAGAACCCGCAGCGTGGGGGAATAGAACCTGCAGCGTGGGGAATAGAACCCGCAGCGTGGGGAATAGAACCCGCAGCGTGGGGGAATAGAACCTGCAGCGTGGGGGAATAGAACCTGCAGCGTGGGGGGAATAGAACCCGCAGCGTGGGGAATAGAACCCGCAGCATGGGGGAATAGAACCTGCAGCGTGGGGGGAATAGAACCCGCAGCGTGGGGGGAATAGAACCTGCAACGTGGGGGAATAGAACCCGCAGCGTGGGGGAATAGAACCCGCAGCGTGGGGGAATAGAACCTGCAGCGTGGGGGGAATAGAACCTGCAGCGTGGGGGAATAGAACCTGCAGCGTGGGGGAATAGAACCTGCAGCGTGGGGGAATAGAACCTGCAGCGTGGGGGGAATAGAACCTGCAGCGTGGGGAATAGAACCTGCAGCATGGGGGAATAGAACCTGCAGCGTGGGGGAATAGAACCTGCAGCGTGGGGGGAATAGAACCTGCAGCATGGGGGAATAGAACCTGCAGCGTGGGGGAATAGAACCTGCAGCGTGGGGGGAATATAACCTGCAGCGTGGGGGAATAGAACCCGCAGCGTGGGGGAATAGAACCCGCAGCGTGGGGGGAATAGAACCCGCAGCGTGGGGGGAATAGAACCTGCAGCGTGGGGGAATAGAACCCGCAGCGTGGGGGGAATAGAACCTGCAGCGTGGGAGAATAGAACCTGCAGCGTGGGGGGAATAGAACCTGCAGCGTGGGGGGAATAGAACCTGCAGCGTGGGGGTATAGAACCCGCAGCGTGGGGGGAATAGAACCCGCAGCGTGGGGGGAATAGAACCTGCAGAGTGGGGGAATAGAACCCGCAGCGTGGGGGGAATAGAACCTGCAGCGTGGGGGAATAGAACCTGCAGCGTGGGGGAATAGAACCCGCAGCGTGGGGGAATAGAACCCGCAGTGTGGGGGAATAGAACCCGCAGTGTGGGGGAATAGAACCCGGTGCTGTGTTTGAGCTCTGGGGGAAAGCTACATTTTTATAATAATTCAAAGAAAGAAGGAGGTTTACAAAAAAAATACACAGGAAAAGCAGCAAAACCAAGGAAATAATGCAGCCGTATAGCTGGTTAGTAATGGTGGGTTACAGTGTATCAACATGTGGCAATAATATGTGGCTGCTCCTGTAGCCGCTCCCCAAAACTGTCCCTTACCCAAACAGAGCACAATTGTAACATGGACGTAACATAATGCAGATTCACCACGGAGCGTCCGTTGGAGAGGTCTGCCCAGAGCCGGTGAGAGGGTATTAGGTAGCCTAGCCGAACCTCCAGTCTTGCGGCCCCCCTCACAATTAACTTTAGAAAATTAATATTGTGCATTAGTACGAATACAAATTCTGCATTTATAATGACAGATTTATTTATTTTACATTAAAAAGGAGAATAAGATACTGATTGTGCATTCTTATTGTACTTGGGGTGTGTAGTTATATGCCCTGAGTGGTCTAATGACCTTCATATTGCCAAATCTCAAGGGAACTACTCCATTCTGATCCTAATTGACATCTCCTCAGCTTTCGATACTGTTGACCGCTCCTACAATCATTCTTCAATCTCTTGGCATCCCTCAAACCACCCTCTCCTGGTTTTCCTCTCTCACTGGTCCTTCTGTGTCTCTTATGCCAACTCCTCTTGGACCTCTATGAAACTCTCTGTAGGTGTACCTCAAGGCATGGTCTTGCTCTCCTCTCTATATACACTTTTGTGGGGTGACCTCATTGACTTCTTTGGAACCTATCATGTCTATGTTGATGACACACAACTATATTTAACTACACCTGACCTTACACCTGCATTCCTGTCCAAAAATTACAGAGTGCCTATCAGCAATGGATGGCCCTTCAACATGGTGATAACAGCGCTCCTCATTACATTACAGTTAATAACACTACTACTATATCATGCAACCCGTCTCACAAGTACGCTACCTAGGGGTTACATTCAACTTCTCACTGTCCTTTTTCATATATAAATGCTGTTACTAAATCTTGCAGTTTCTTTCATTGCAGCCTTGCAAAAATACGCCCCTTCCTATGATCCACTACCAGTAAAACACTAATTCATGCCCTTGTTCTCTCCCGTCTTGATTACTGTAACATTTTTTTTATCTGGCCTCCATGCCTCACACCTCTCTCCCTTACATTCCATTTAAAATGCTCCTGCTCTAATCATCTCTGCTTTTCCAGGTGCGTATCTGGTTCTGAAGAAAGAGCACAGTGTCGTGCTCCAGGAGAAAGTGTTTGTTCGGACCTATGTGGACTCCAATATATGGTGAACCTAGAAACGTAATCATATGTCAACGAAAACACCTGCCCAGGCCCTATGAGGAGAGTAACTCTTTACCTCCTATGAGGAACCCGGGGTCTCTGGTGTGATTTGGCTGTCCAGAAATTGCAGCTGTTTGCGGCTTAGCGCTGGAGGCTGGCGGTGGTTTGGCCGCAGGCTCAATCTTGAAATCCGTCTCACGTGCGTGTTTCCGGTTTGAGATAGAGCAGGAAAATAAAAGAGAATTGGGAAATGCGGAGCAGCTACTGAAGGAAAATGGTACGGGAACCCGAAATTGGAAAAATATGTATAAAATATTTGATTAAATCATGTAACAAAAAAGTAAAAACAACAGACAAAAAGTCTCTGGAAATCTCCCGTGCATTCCACGCCACTCGGACGCTTTCTCAAGGAGTGCATATCTGGGTATGAGCTCCTAAACTCTCTCTCTGCTGGCTTGGTATTCAATTCTGTGTAAACTGCTAAATTCTCCTCCTTTCTTTTAAGGCTCAACACCCCTCTGCACCTCCATATATCTCACCTCTGATCTCTCGTTACACCCCTCTGCACCTCCATATATCTCACCTCTGATCTCTCGTTACACCCCTCTGCACCTCTATATATCTCACCTCTGATCTCTCGTTACACCCCTCTGCACCTCCATATATCTCAACTCTGATCTCTCATTACACCCCTCTGCACCTCCATATATCTCAACTCTGATCTCTCGTTACACCCCTCTGCACCTCCATATATCTCAACTATGATCTCTCGTTACACCCCTCTGCACCTCCATACATCTCAACTTGGATCTCACATTACACCCCTCTACCCCTCCATATATCTCAAATCTGATCTCTCGTTACACTCCTCTGCACCTCCATATATCTCAACTCTGATCTCTTGTTACACCCCTACTCACCACATACGCTCAACCCAAGGCTGTCTCATCTTTGTACCTTTTACCAAACAGACCTGTCCCATCTTAAATACTTCTCACTAATCTCTCCTTACTTTTGAAACGCTCTTCCACTCAATGTTCATCAAAGCACCTTCACTTTCCGCATTGACCACTTAAAAGACAAACTCAATACATTTTCTACGCTTCTACTACGACCTTCAGATGCCCTTGACCTCCATGGGCAACTCCACTTTTAATACTGCACTTATACTCCTACTGTGTCTGTACGCTTCCCGACATACCACTTAGATTGTAAGCTCTTCGGGGCAGGATCTCCATATACCTATTGCGCTTATCCCCATGGTTTGTAACTTATTTACCTAGTAGTTTCGTATTGTAAAGCGCTGCGTACATGTGATCCCTCATCTGATTGAGAAGGATTGAGCCAAATATTTGCTTGAAACTGGGTTTGTAGGTTCAGTTTCACAACACAGAGCCAAAACTAAGGTCAATCTAACAAGATGAAGAAGCAAAACCGCGGTCTTTGAACGGATCTGCTGGTTCTTTACTTTGTTGACCCAGGCAAGGCTGTAGATAGCAGTTCTAGTACCACTACTTTTTATATCCCTCGGACCATCTCAGCCTGTGTCCTTGTTTCTTTTGCTTCCCCGAGTTCTCAATATCCCACATAACACGACAGGAATCATTCGTACATGGAAATCCCTATCAATGTTACTTTACACCTGCAGAGGCAATTAGAAGCCTGATGAAATAAATCATAAATAAATATACCCACTCAAAAATTACATTGATTAAGCTTTAAACTCATTTTGGATTTTTTTTTTTGGGGGGGGGGGGTGAAACCTGAAATTAAATTGCTTTTAAGTTTGCTCCTGCGGAATAATTTTAATACCCTACTTATTACCATTGCACCTTCTGGGGGGTGTGGGGGGGGGGAGAACAGCATTTGTCTAAATATCTTTATTGCAGTAAAGAAGACTTCAGTGGTAATTCATTTTTAATGTATAATACATGGCTGATTATGGACATGTTTTACAGGTGCACAGAGCTATGGGATGGGGATTCTAATCAGTGCTAATGTCAAGGTTTATTTATTTTAATTTTGATACTGTATCAATAATATATGAGATTAGCTCAGCTGTCGTGCACATCACCTGCACTGATTAGGCAGAGGTTCTGCACTTAAACATTGCAAAGCTTCAGTGCTATAGGCGCTGTCAAACCTTCTGCATCACATTGCAGACCCCGCTGGTAGTAAAAGGGTTAAATTAACAATATCTCAGTGTACGGTGAGCTCGCCCAATATCTCAGTGTACGGTGAGCTCGCCCAATATCTCAGTGTATGGTGAGCTCGCCCAATATCTCAGTGTATGGTGAGCTCGCCCAATATCTCAGTGTATGGTGAGCTCACCCAATATCTCAGTGTATGGTGAGCTCGCCCAATATCTCAGTGTATGGTGAGCTCGCCCAATATCTCAGTGTATGGTGAGCTCGCCCAATATCTCAGTGTATGGTGAGCTCGCCCAATATCTCAGTGTATGGTGAGCTCACCCAATATCTCAGTGTATGGTGAGCTCACCCAATATCTCAGTGTATGGTGAGCTCACCCAATATCTCAGTGTATGGTGAGCTCACCCAATATCTCAGTGTATGTTTAACTCGCCCAATATCTCAGTGTATGGTGAGCTCGCCCAATATCTCAGTGTATGGTGAGCTCGCCCAATATCTCAGTGTATGGTGAGCTCGCCCAATATCTCAGTGTATGGTGAGCTCACCCAATATCTCAGTGTATGTTTAACTCGCCCAATATCTCAGTGTATGGTGAGCTCGCCCAATATCTCAGTGTATGGTGAGCTCGCCCAATATCTCAGTGTATGGTGAGCTCACCCAATATCTCAGTGTATGGTGAGCTCACCCAATATCTCAGTGTATGGTGAGCTCACCCAATATCTCAGTGTATGGTGAGCTCGCCCAATATCTCAGTGTATGGTGAGCTCGCCCAATATCTCAGTGTATGGTGAGCTCACCCAATATCTCAGTGTATGGTGAGCTCACCCAATATCTCAGTGTATGGTGAGCTCACCCAATATCTCAGTGTATGTTTAATTCGCACAATATCTCAGTGTATGTTTAATTCGCACAATATCTCAGTGTATGGTGCGTTCACCCAATATTTCAAACCTTTTAATCTTCATAGTATCGCAAATCGAGTTAGACGTCTCTGAAACTTGTTGGCCATTGATCCAATCTCCCTTCCTCCTCTGGTGCCAGCTAGCGGATCAATCCACCCTAACTAGCCTCCATTTTTCTTACGGGATTGGAACCTGGGGGGGCGGGGAGGGAATCTTTCAGAGCTGAATCACACTATTTTTGAGCTTCAGGCCCCCCCTTCCCCCTCCCGCAGGTCCTGAGATACATACTGGTGAAGTTACCAGTATTACAACTGATGATGTTGTGACTTCCAATTGGCCTGAGATTTCGAAGCCATTGTGTTGCCCATGGAAAAAGATTTAAATCTGGTATCTTCACCAGTAAGTATCTCGGGATCCGAGGGTATAGGGATATGGCTCAGGGGGGACACCGAATTCCTCTCCTGTAAACACATGTGGTGTAAAACAAGAAAACGAGTTGGGGGGGTGGAGGGGGGGACTGCTTCATTAAATGATGGTACACCCCAAAAACCACTCAGGATAAGTGATGTTCATCATGTACAGGAGATGCACAAGAAGGGCTAAAAATGCATTTATTCTGAGGCCATATCATTCTAAAAACCGTCAGTGGCGTAACTACCACCCGAGAATGTCCCAGGGGCCCCAGCTCGAGCACCCCAAGCGGTTACAGAGGCCACGTGCTCTTCCCCACGCCAGTGAAACTGATTGCCGGGGAGAGAGTGGGGCTCCTGTAAGACAGCAGCCCAGCATCATCAACTTCGCTGCGGCATGTATCGCTGTGTCGTCACATGGATATGCGTTTCCGTGACACCGCAACGTGTCATGATGCCAACACGTTGCCCGGGGCGGCCCTTACGGCGTAGTTACACCACTGAAAACAGGGTATGCATACAGATGTAGCCAGCTTTACCATTCGCGGCACCACCATCACGAGTGACCATGCCTATCGCAGCTGGGGAATGAGTAATGCTGTGGGAGGTCCCATTGAAAGGAATGGACCCCCACAGTGTCATCATGGCAGCCACCTCCCCCAGCGCCTCGGCTTTTCAGCGATGATCCGTTGAGCTGGGGACGGTGAGGCTGGCTATATCAGTAATTCCCTCACCAGTTGTGCATGTACCGGACTTTCTGAAGACCCTTACACAGTTCTGTACACTGTAAGTCTACCTATGTAAAGAACTCTGGTGATGGTTTGTAGAAAGGTCTCACAACCTGCATAGAATCTACAGTTCTCCTGGAGCAACACGGCTACTAGAACTTACTGCTCTGTGAAGATAATTTACCCCAAGTGCGATTCTTTGAAGCTGGAAGTTTCCTTTTAAACATGGATGGATGGAAGTGGGATGTGTAAGAGAGGAAGGGATGGATGGGAGAGGGATGTGTAAGAGAGGAAGGGATGGGGGGCAGTGGGATTTCTAAGAGAGGAAGGGATGGATTTTAGTGAGTAGCACTATTTTTTTTTTAATTGTAATGTATTTTATTTTTTGTTATTTTATTTTTTAGGTTGCCCATTCATTGCCATTGTGGCAATCCATGCCCATATTGTGAGCATAGTTTACCACAGTCACAATCAATGTTTTTTTTGTCAAATGTTTGTTTTTATTTAAATGTCACGTGTTTTATTTTGTGCCTCTTTTTTTTAGGTTGCCCAATCATTGCCATTGTGGCAATCCATGCCCATATTGTGGGCATGGTTTACCACTGTAACAATCAATGGGTAAAGGGGGAGGGGAGTGGGGGTAGTTGCCCCAGGGAGGGTGTGTGGGCCTCCAAGGTGAGTACTTAATTTACTTTATGGCGGCTGGCTAATGTTTTATTTTTAATGGGCAAATGCGCTATAATCCAAATCTGGATAAAAAGATGTTTGTCCGTTATTGTACTGTATGGGTTTGGGAGTGGGGGGCTTGGGGGTATAGGGTGTGAGTAGTAGGGTTGTTGAATTTGAATGTTTATTGGCTGTAGAAGGGGTAGTTGGCCCGGGTAAGGTAGCGGGAGGGGTTGACCCCTTTATTACATTAGTGGTTCCCACTGCTTTGATAATGAAGGTGTTAATTCTTCCCGCCATCTTCCCGGTAGACCTAACCACCCACCCTGAGGCCAAGTACCCATTTCACCCCCCCACCCCCTGCACACTGCTGATGGATGTTCCTGTGTCTCACTGTCCCTTACCCCCTCCCTTCCTGCACCCCCCCCTGGACACTGCTGATGGATGTATGTTCCTGTGTCTCACTGTTCCTTACCCCCTCTCCCCCCCTGCATCCCCCCCCTTCCCACTGTTGATGGATGTATGTTCCTGTGTCTCACTGTCCCTTACCCCCCTCCCCCCCCTGCATCCCGCCCTGCACACTGCTCATGGATGGATGGTCCTGTGTCTCACTGTCCCTTACCCCCTCGCCCCCCCTGCCCACTGCTGATGGATGGTCCTGTGTCTCACTGTCCCTTACCCCCTCGCCCCCTGCATCCCCCCCCCCGCCCACTGCTGATGGATGGATGGTCCTGTGTCTCACTGTACCTTACCCCCTCTCCCCCTGCATCCCCCACCCCCTGCACACTGCTGATGGATGTATGATTCTGTGTCTCACTGTCCCTTACCCCCTTTCCCCCTGCATCCTCCCCCACCTGCACACTGCTGATGGATGTATGATTCTGTGTCTCACTGTCCCTTACCCCCTCTCCCCCTGCACACCCCTCCCCCAGCACACATTTATATATGGTCTTACTGTCCTTTTCATCCATTTATTTCCCTGTCTGTTTATTCCTTCTCTGCATCATCTGCCTTAGATAGCAATCTTGGTTTTCTTTTTTTTTTTTTTACATCTGTTAAACTCCTGGAATCTCTGTAAATCAGTATCCCCGACCTGAGGAAGAGAGATATCACAAGATAGCTTGTCTAATAATATCTATTGTTAGTCCAAACATGCCTGTTATTTGCCTGGTTTTGCATCATTTTTGCATTTTAGGAAATAACCCCCCCCCCCCCCCTCAGAGACCCCGTTATTACTTTTCATTTCTTGGTGGCTCCCCCTAGTGATGTCACGCGAAATCCAGAGACGGGCAAACCACAGATCACTGGCAATGTACAATCATCATATCTATCTGAAGTTGGGGTGAAAAGAATTCAGTGTAAGAGTTCTGGCTGATGCAGGAGAACAGGAACGGTATGTTCCTGTCACTGGTCTGCACTGGTCTGCACTGGTCTGTTTATCAGGTCCACAAAACACAGCTTGAAAATCATCACTGCCCCGATGGTTAGTGGTTTGCCTTTATTTTTGGCAAACCAAGTGCAATGGGGTCATCTAATGGCCAGAAAGGTTAACAGCAAGGAAATGATATGTTATGCACGTTTGTACTAGATTGTAAGCTCTGTGGGGCAGGGACTCGGGCCTGCAAACTTCATATTACTGCATACATTGTCAAATGACAAATTATTGTTATCATGAAACTGCTTCTGTCACTGACGGAGGAGTTATTGTTTTTTTTTGGAATGAAAGGCGTCACTATCCCACGTCGGACATGGGCCGCTGTGCAGAATGGATTTTCTGAACGCTAGACATGAGGTTGTCCAGGGCAGGTGTGCTCAACTCCAGTCCTCCAGCATCCCCTCCCCCCTCCCCCAACAGGTCAGGTTTCAGGATATCCCTGCTTCAGCACAGGTGGTTTAATCGGTCCCTGCTTCAGTACAGGTGGTTCATTCGGCCCCTGCTTCAGTACAGGTGGTTCAATCGGTCCCTGCTTCAGTACAGGTGGTGCAATCATTCCCTACTTCAGTACAGGTGGTTCAATCGGTCCCTGCTTCAGCACAGGTGGTTCAATCATTCCCTGCTTCAGTACAGGTGGTTCATTTTGGCCCCTGCTTCAGCACACGTGGTTCAATCATTCTCTGCTTCAGCACAGGTGGTTCAATCGGTCCCTACTTCAGTACAGGTGGCTCACTTCTTCATCCACTGAGCCTCTGTTAGAGCCACCTTTGCTGAAGCTGAGATATCCTGAAAACCTGACCTGTTGGTGGGGCTGGGGGACTGGAGTTGCAAGCCCCCCACCCCCCCAACACCCCCACCCCCTGGTCTAGTGCATCTTATTTCTCCAATAAAACACAAAACAATGGGGGGACAAGAAAGTGAAAAGAGCTCCATTGATTTTCCACTACACACGGAATCATTTTAGCACGTTGAGGACGGGCAGATCTCACCCTCTCTGTCCCTGTTACTCCCCAGCAAGACTGAGAAAGGGGATTGGAAGTTAGGACATCCCCAGAGGGGACAGACGGGGGAACGCGACACTTTATATGATGAGTTTTTTATGCATATCTGGCCCTGTGACTCCCCAGCTGTAAAGCGTTGCAGATATAATGGAGAATGCCAGTTATTTGCATCTACAACAGCATTTTCCAATATGTAGTTAGTTGCAAAATAATCTAATCCAAGCCTTTAAAGGGGCAGTTCAGCGGTGGGGAAATAAAATCACCTTTATTCCAAGTCCCTTTACAAGCAGAATGGTGCCGAGAAAGAAAACGTAATGAGTCCATACATAATATACAGGCGGAAAACAAGGGGGAAACAAAGGGAAAGGGAGACTCCTGAACAAAATTCCAAAAGCAAACTTACAAAAATGGCAGATTTCATTTATTTATTTTAAAAATCCACTTATTAATACAAAAATGTAGAAAATAAATCAGCGTTGCTCAAAGCTGCGCATGTAATGGTGCAGCCCCTCGCTGGGTCAGGATTTAGTGGGTCTGGAGGAAAGGGACCTGGTTAAGGTAGTCCAGAGTTGCAAATTGGCAGACCCCCTGCCCGCAGGGTTGCCAGGCGGCTTCTCCAAAAATACTGGACACAATGGTGAAAGGTGCGACGCGCTCAAGAGACCTTTCACTGCTCCATGCAGTTTCCTCCTCTCCTTGGCCCCACCCCCAGGCTCCTGACACCTCCTGATTGGCTGCTGCTGGGTAATGCAGCCAATCAGGATGGAGAAAGCTGCCCAG
Organism: Ascaphus truei; assembly: GCF_040206685.1. NCBI lineage: Eukaryota > Metazoa > Chordata > Amphibia > Anura > Ascaphidae > Ascaphus > Ascaphus truei. The sequence goes on from NC_134483.1 coordinate 537,610,188, forward strand.
GCCCCTAGCAACAGCCCTGCTCAGGGAAATACCACGGCCCCACCAAGCCGGTCAGGTCACTATGTCCAGAGAGGTAATACCAGCATACACACACATGTCCAGAGAGGTAATACCGGCATACACACACATGTCCAGGGAGGTAATACCGGCATACACACACATGTCCAGAGAGGTAATACCGGCATACACACACATGTCCAGAGAGGTAATACCGGCATACACACACATGTCCAGAGAGGTAATACCGGCATACACACACACATGTCCAGAGAGGTAATACCGGCATACACACACATGTCCAGAGAGGTAATACAGGCATACACACACATGTCCAGAGAGGTAATACCGGCATACACACACATGTCCAGAGAGGTAATACCGGCATACACACACATGTCCAGAGAGGTAATACCGGCATACACACACATGTCCAGAGAGGTAATACCGGCATACACACACATGTCCAGAGAGGTAATACCGGCATACACACACATGTCCAGAGAGGTAATACCGGCATACACACACATGTCCAGAGAGGTAATACCGGCATACACACACATGTCCAGAGAGGTAATACCAGCATACACACATGTCCAGGGAGGTAATACCGGCATACACACACATGTCCAGGGAGGTAATACCGGCATACACACACATGTCCAGAGAGGTAATACCGGCATACACACACATGTCCAGAGAGGTAATACCGGCATACACACACATGTCCAGGGAGGTAATACCGGCATACACACATGTCCAGAGAGGTAATACCGGCATACACACACATGTCCAGAGAGGTAATACCGGCATACACACACATGTCCAGAGAGGTAATACCAGCATACACACACATGTCCAGAGAGGTAATACCGGCATACACACACATGTCCAGGGAGGTAATACCGGCATACACACACATGTCCAGGGAGGTAATACCGGCATACACACACATGTCCAGAGAGGTAATACCGGCATACACGCACATGTCCAGAGAGGTAATACCGGCATACACACATGTCCAGGGAGGTAATACCGGCATACACACACATGTCCAGAGAGGTAATACCGGCATACACACACATGTCCAGAGAGGTAATACCGGCATACACACACATGTCCAGAGAGGTAATACCGGCATACACACATATGTCCAGAGAGGTAATACCGGCATACACACATGTCCAGAGAGGTAATACCGGCATACACACACATGTCCAGAGAGGTAATACCGGCATACACACATGTCCAGGGAGGTAATACCGGCATACACACACATGTCCAGAGAGGTAATACCGGCATACACACACATGTCCAGAGAGGTAATACCGGCATACACACACATGTCCAGAGAGGTAATACCGGCATACACACACATGTCCAGAGAGGTAATACCAGCATACACACACATGTCCAGAGAGGTAATACCAGCATACACACACATGTCCAGAGAGGTAATACCAGCATACATACACATGTCCAGAGAGGTAATACCGGCATACACACACATGTCCAGAGAGGTAATACCGGCATACACACATGTCCAGAGAGGTAATACCGGCATACACACACATGTCCAGAGAGGTAATACCGGCACACACACACATGTCCAGAGAGGTAATACCGGCATACACACATGTCCAGTATTACCTCTCATTTTTTACTGGACAGGATGTTCAAATCCAGGACAGCCCGGTTCAATACTGGACACCTGGCAACCGTACGGCTGCCCGTTTATGCTTGAGTTCAGTAGTGGGCCGCAGACTCTGGATACACACAGTGAGGAGGGAGGAGGGAGATACAGAGTACAGTATTGTCCAGGTCTATTCAGAGGTAGCGTCATAACAACATTTGACTATCAATCTTTTCGGCGCCGGCAGTCGAGTCGCGGCAGGTTCCCAGATACAGGAAGGGGGGAGCTCCGTCGGACAGTCAGCCCGATCACCCGCTAGAAAACGGACACTTAGATTGTAAGCTCATCGGGGCAGGGACTCATTTTTCCTAATGTTACTTTAATGTCTGAAACGCTTATTCCCCTTATGTGATATATTATTACAATATGTCACGTGTGTTACTGCTGTGATGCGCTACGTACATAAATGGCGCTATATAAAGATATACATAAATTTACCCAAAATGTACCTGGTACATCAAAGGGCCACTGAAAGGGTAAACCCAGTAGAACTATGCACACCTGTGTGCCATCTGGGTTTCACTGCACAGGACATCATCAATAAATCCTCAGTCATTGTTCCTACCTCCTGAATGCTGATAACGTGACATAGGACCCAAATGTACTAATGGTAGTGTAATAGGATCAAAGGGGATGATTGATGAATAGGTTTTTTTTTTTTTTAAATCTCTATATTGATCTTTATTTAAAGCTGCAGTTCAAGCTGTTGTTTAAACAAAAAAAATTCATTCAATATGTGCATCAATACGATCTACACACAGACAAGTGATTAGCTAAGTTGCTGATCGATCTGTTCTCCTGTAATCGATCGCTGAAGATTCGGCTCGGGGGTTCACTAAATGCCTCCTGGGTCCTCTTCTGCTGCACTGACAGCCAAAGTTCTGTGGGGAAGATCATGTGACCAGGCAGGCACTAGATTCAATTGGTTCACTGCTAGAGAGAGGGCGGGGCTCAAAAAGGTGAGGCTGTTTCAGAAGAGGAAGGGGATGTAACTTTGTAAATGGTTGCTATAGGAACAAGAATGCCTGTTACATTAAAATACATGAAAAGTGTTTTTAAAATAGTTTTTTCTTTTTAACGCTACAAGTATTTTCTCATAGTACAGAACTGATTTATTAAAACAAAAAACACAGGATATTGCTTGAACTGCAGCTTTAAAGAAGCAGTTCTCAAACTTGTTTTTTTTTAACCCCTGAACCCCCCTATTTTACTGGTAAAAGCGCATTTCAGTCTCCTCCTGGGAGACACAAAATGGCGGATAAAATCTCCAGCATCTGGCGGGAAAATAGGAGGCTGTAACGTCATCCATTACGACTTCCTATTGGCCCGTGTCACACCGGAGATGTAAAAACCAGGAAGTGCCAGCACTACCTTCGTACCGGTGAGTATGTCGGGAAGCAGAGGGCCCCCGGAACGGAAATCAGCGCGTTTTCGTTTCTGGGACCCCCTGCTAATAAAAAAAAGTTTGATCGCGTTCCTGCGTTTCCATGAAGTGAGGAACGCGATCTAACCAGTGAGGACACGGAGGAGTCCCTTCTCTTCCGTTTCCTCCAAAATGGCTGCCGCAGTCACGTGACCACAGTATGCAGGAGGGGGCCGTGGCACTCAAGCACCACGACCCCTCTAGCACTCAAAGGGTTAATACAGAATAATACAACTCGGCACAAATACAGATTACAAGTATCCTTAAGTGTACCATTGCAAAATCTCTATTAAAAAAAAACCCTCTCTCGACCCTCAATGTCCTGCCAATTACCGACTCGTGGCAAGTATTCCATTCCTCGCGGAAATAATCGAGCGAGCCGCCACTTACCAACTCCAATGCCAGCTTGAAACTCATAACATAGCGGACACTGACCAGTCAGAGTTCAGACCCCACCATGGTACTGAATTGGCCCTTATCACTATACAGTATGAGACGATACACTGTACTACACCTACTCAATTAAGGCTATGACCTGGCCCTCATACTTGTCGATATGTTGGCTGCATTTGACACTCTTAATCATAACATAATCGCCACTAGAATAAAGGAAGTAGCTGTCCGCAGAGACACTGTGTTGATTGGATCATCCCATTCTTGGACGGCAGCACGCATTCCACCCATATGGGACAACATATGGCCCCATATACCACGGTAACATGTGGAGTACCACAAGGCTCATCACTTTCCTCCTTCTGTTCAACATCTGCATTAAATCTCTGGCAGACCTCGTTAGAACAAGAGATCATAGATTCCATCTTTATGCAGATGACACGCAGATATACGTTGGAGTGTGCAATAACCAGTGTTCGACAAACCTATACATTTGCACGCTCCGGGCGAGTGGATTTAACATCGTGGCGAGCTCCTATTGGCCCAAGCAGCACACGTGTGGTACTAGGTGGCGAGTAGATTTTTTTGTTTGGAGAGTAGATTTTTTGGTGATTTGTCGACCACAGGCAATAACCATAAGGAACAAGCCGATTCCGATGTAAAAAGCGCACCGGAGCTAGGTTCGCTCTGTGTATGCACTACACACAGCAGCGTAACAGGGGCGGCTCAATTGCTCGAGGCGCAACAAGATCAGGGGCGAATCAAAAAAAGGGGAAGGGAAACACAAATTGAAAGTGCCCCCTAAAAGAAATCACTAAACTGCACACCAAAAAGTATAAAAGTTAACTTTTAATAGATTTACTTAAAACATATATTACCAAAGAGTTGTGTACTGTGAATTAAAAATAAATTAAATCAACACTATCGAGCATCCATGTCATCAAATGTATGATTATACTATCCCAATTGACAACTTAATGTTGGTGGGATGAGGAGGACAAAAGATGCTGTGAGACAGGGTGTTAACCCCTCTGGATCAACTGTGAGACCAGATGGTAAGTATATGTGTATATGTACAAGTCAGCAAACAGTTAAATGAATAAATATCCAGCGATCCTGCTACAATTTATACCATTAAGCATTCAATGATGAATTGTCAGTATGTTGAAGTGTAAGTGCTTTAAATGGTAAAACTGACACACGTAGTAATAGTAATGAGTTCACAACATGGTGAAACTGACACTCACAGCAATATTATTAGTGAGTTCACAGCATAAGCTCTGTGAAGACACATGTCATGGAAAGCAGGAAAGGCAGGCTCACTGACTGTAGAGATTGTAATAAATAACCGTATACTGAGGTCTACACACATTAAACCAGGAGACTGCAAACACTACATTAAAACAGCTCCAAGTAGGAGACTGACAACATTGCGCGGGTGTGCAATAAGTGTGATATCAGTGTGTGACATGTAGGAGGGTATGTAATAAGTGTGATATGAGTGTGTGACATGTAGGAGGGTGTGTAATAAGTGTGATATGAGTGTGTGACATGGAGGGTGTGTAATAAGTGTGATACCAGTGTGTGAGGAGTTGGAGGGTGTGTAATAAGTGTGATACCAGTGTGTGAGGAGTTGGAGGGTGTGTAATAAGTGTGATACCAGTGTGTGAGGAGTTGGAGGGTGTGTAATAAGTGTGATTCCAGTGTGTGAGGAGTTGCTTAGTTTGATCACTTCTCTGCTGCAGGAGAACTGAAACTATCAGCTGGTCTGCTTGTCACGTGACCCAGGTCTCGCTACAGACAGGAAGCATCATGTGTGCTGTGTATGGAGGAGTGGAGGGGTAAGGTGTGTGTGTGCTGGGGGTGGGAGGCTGTGTGTGTGCTGCGGGTGGAGGGGAGAGGCTGTGTGAGTGTGTGTGTGTGCTGGGGGTGGGGGGGGAGAGGCTGTGTGCTGGGGGTGGGGGGGGAGAGGCTGTGTGCTGGGGGTGGGGGGGGAGAGGCTGTGTGCTGGGGGTGGGGGGGGAGAGGCTGTGTGCTGGGGGTGGGGGGGGAGAGGCTGTGTGCTGGGGGTGGGAGAGGCTGTGTGGGGTGGGAGAGGCTGTGTGGGGGGGAGAGGCTGTGTGCTGGGGGAGAGGCTGTGTGCTGGGGGTATGGGGGGGGGAGAGGCTGTGTGCTGGGGGTGGGGGGGGAGAGGCTGTGTGCTGGGGGTGGGGGGGGGAGAGGCTGTGTGCTGGGGGTGGGGGGGGGAGAGGCTGTGTGGTGGGGGGGGGAGAGGCTGTGTGCTGGGGGTGGGGGGGGAGAGACTGTGTGCTGGGGGTGGGGGGGGAGAGGCTGTGTGCTGGGGGTGGGGGGGGAGAGGCTGTGTGCTGGGGGTGGGGGGGGGAGAGGCTGTGTGCTGGGGGTGGGGGGGGAGAGGCTGTGTGCTGGGGTGGGGGGGGGAGAGGCTGTGTGCTGGGGGTGGGGGGGGGAGAGGCTGTGTGCTGGGGGTGGGGGGGGGAGAGGCTGTGTGCTGGGGTGGGGGGGGAGAGGCTGTGTGCTGGGGGTGGGGGGGGGAGAGGCTGTGTGCTGGGGGTGGGGGGGGGAGAGGCTGTGTGGTGGGGGGGGGAGAGGCTGTGTGCTGGGGGTGGGGGGGGGAGAGGCTGTGTGCTGGGGTGGGGGGGAGAGGCTGTGTGCTGGGGGTGGGGGGGGAGAGGCTGTGTGCTGGGGGTGGGGGGGGAGAGGCTGGGGGTGGAGAGGCTGGGGGTGGGGGGGGGAGAGGCTGGGGGTGGGGGGGAGAGGCTGTGTGCTGGGGGTGGGGGGGGGGAGAGGCTGTGTGCTGGGGGTGGGGGGGGGAGAGGCTGTGTGCTGGGGGTGGGGGGGGGGAGAGGCTGTGTGCTGGGGGTGGGGGGGGGGAGAGGCTGTGTGCTGGGGGTGGGGGGGGGGAGAGGCTGTGTGCTGGGGGTGGGGGGGGGAGAGGCTGTGTGCTGGGGGTGGGGGGGGGGAGAGGCTGTGTGCTGGGGGTGGGGGGGGGGAGAGGCTGTGTGCTGGGGGTGGGGGGGGGGAGAGGCTGTGTGCTGGGGGTGGGGGGGGGAGAGGCTGTGTGCTGGGGGTGGGGGGGGGAGAGGCTGTGTGCTGGGGTGGGGGGGGGGAGAGGCTGTGTGCTGGGGGTGGGGGGGGGGAGAGGCTGTGTGCTGGGGTGGGGGGGGGAGAGGCTGTGTGCTGGGGGTGGGGGGGGGGAGAGGCTGTGTGCTGGGGGTGGGGGGGGGGGGAGGGCTGTGTGCTGGGGGTGGGGGGGGGAGAGGCTGTGTGCTGGGGGTGGGGGGGGGAGAGGCTGTGTGCTGGGGGTGGGGGGGGGGAGAGGCTGTGTGCTGGGGGTGGGGGGGGGGGAGAGGCTGTGTGCTGGGGTGGGGGGGAGAGAGGCTGTGTGCTGGGGGTGGGGTGGGAGAGAGGCTGTGTGCTGGGGGTGGGGTGGGAGAGAGGCTGTGTGCTGGGGGTGGGTGGGAGAGAGGCTGTGTGCTGGGGGTGGGGTGGGAGAGAGGCTGTGTGCTGGGGGTGGGGTGGGAGAGAGGCTGTGTGCTGGGGGTGGGGTGGGAGAGAGGCTGTGTGCTGGGGGTGGGGGGGGAGAGGCTGTGTGCTGGGGTGGGGGGGGAGAGGCTGTGTGCTGGGGGTGGGGGGGGGAGAGCTGTGTGCTGGGGTGGGGGGGGAGAGGCTGTGTGCTGGGGGTGGGGGGGGAGAGGCTGTGTGCTGGGGTGGGGGGGGAGAGGCTGTGTGCTGGGGGTGGAGAGGCTGTGTGCTGGGGTGGGGGGGGAGGCTGTGTGTGTGTGTGTGTGTGTGTGTGTGTGTGTGTGTGTGTGTGTGTGTGTGTGTGCTGGGGGTGGGGGTGGGGGAGGCTGTGTGTGTGCTGGGGCTGGGGGGGAGAGGCTGTGTGTGTGCGCTGGGGGTGGGGGGGAGAGGCTGTGTGTGTGTGTGTGTGTGTGTGTGTGTGTGTGTGTGGTGTGTGTGTGTGTGGTGGGGGGGGAGAGGCTGTGTGTGTGTGTGCTGGGGGTGGGGGGGGAGAGGGTGTGTGTGTGTGTGTGCTGGGGTGGGGTGGGGGAGAGGCTGTGTGTGTGTGTGTGTGTGTGTGTGTGTGTGTGTGTGTGGTGTGTGTGTGTGTGTGTGTGTGTGTGTGGTGGGGGGGGAGAGGCTGTGTGTGTGTGCTGGGGTGGGGGGGGGGAGGCTGTGTGCTGGGGGTGGGGGGGGAGGCTGTGTGCTGGGGTGGGGGGGAGAGGCTGTGTGTGTGTGCTGGGGCTGGGGGGGAGAGGCTGTGTGTATGTGCTGGGGGTGGGGGGAGAGGCTGCGTGTGTGCTGGGGGTGGGGGGAGAGGCTGCGTGTGTGCTGGGGGTGGAGGGGAGAGGCTGGGGTGAGAGGGGGGGGGGGCTGCGTGTGTGTGCTGGGAGTGGGGGGGGCTGTGTGTGTGTGCTGGGGGTGGGGGGGAGAGGGTGTGTGTGTGCTGGGGGTGGGGGGGAGAGGCTGTGTGTGTGCGCTGGGGGGTGGGGAAGAGGCTTTGTGCTGGGGGTGGGGGGGAGAGGCTGTGTGTGTGTGCTGGGGTGGGGGAGAGGCTGGGGGTGGGGGGGAGAGGCTGTGTGTGTGTGCTGGGGGGGGAGGCTGTGTGTGTGCTGGGGGTGGGGGGGGAGAGGCTGTGTGTGTGTGCTGGGGGTGGGGGGGGAGAGGCTGTGTGTGTGTGCTGGGGGGTGGGGGGGAGGCTGTGTGTGTGTGCTGGGGGTGGGGGGGGAGAGGCTGTGTGTGTGTGCTGGGGGTGGGGGGAGAGGCTGTGTGTGTGCTGGGGGTGGGGGGGAGAGGCTGTGTGTGTGCTGGGGGTGGGGGGGAGAGGCTGTGTGTGTGTGGTGGGGGGAGAGGCTGTGTGTGTGTGCTGGGAGTGGGGGGAGAGGCTGGGGGTGGGGGGAGAGGCTGGGGGTGTGAGGCTGTGTGTGCTGGGGGGGATAAGAGGCTGTATGTGCTAGGGGGGGATAAGAGGCTTTGTGTGCTAGGGGGGGATAAGAGGCTGTGTGTGCTAGGGGGGCATAAGAGGCTGTGTGTGCTAGTCGGGATAAGAGGCTGTGTGTGCTGGGGGGATGAGAGGCTGTGTGTGCTGGGGGGGATGAGAGTCTGTATGTGCTGGGGGGGATGAGAGGCTGTATGTGCTAGGGGGATGAGAGGCTGGGTGGGGGGGAGAGGCTGTGTGTGTGTGTGTGTGTGTGGTGTGTGTGTGTGTGTTTGTGTGTGTGTGTGTGTGTTTGTGTGTGTGTGTGTGTGTGTGGTGGGGGGGGAGAGGCTGTGTGTGTGTGTGCTGGGGGTGGGGGGGGAGAGGGTGTGTGTGTGTGTGTGCTGGGGTGGGGTGGGGGGAGAGGCTGTGTGTGTGTGTGTGTGTGTGTGTGTGTGTGTGTGTGTGTGTGTGTGTGTGTGGTGGGGGGGGGAGAGGCTGTGTGTGTGTGCTGGGGGGTGGGGGGGGAGGCTGTGTGCTGGGGGTGGGGGGGGAGGCTGTGGGTGGGGGGGAGAGGCTGTGTGTGTGTGCTGGGGCTGGGGGGAGAGGCTGTGTGTATGTGCTGGGGGTGGGGGGAGAGGCTGCGTGTGTGCTGGGGGTGGGGGGAGAGGCTGCGTGTGTGCTGGGGGTGGAGGGGAGAGGCTGGGGGTGAGAGGGGGGGGGGGCTGCGTGTGTGTGCTGGGAGTGGGGGGGCTGTGTGTGTGTGCTGGGGGTGGGGGGGAGAGGGTGTGTGTGTGCTGGGGGTGGGGGGGAGAGGCTGTGTGTGTGCGCTGGGGGGTGGGGAAGAGGCTTTGTGCTGGGGGTGGGGGGAGAGGCTGTGTGTGTGTGCTGGGGGTGGGGGGAGAGGCTGGGGGTGGGGGGAGAGGCGTGTGTGTGTGCTGGGGGGGGAGGCTGTGTGTGTGCTGGGGGTGGGGGGGAGAGGCTGTGTGTGTGTGCTGGGGGTGGGGGGGGAGAGGCTGTGTGTGTGTGCTGGGGTGGGGGGAGGCTGTGTGTGTGTGCTGGGGGTGGGGGGGAGAGGCTGTGTGTGTGTGCTGGGGGTGGGGGGGAGAGGCTGTGTGTGTGCTGGGGGTGGGGGGGAGAGGCTGTGTGTGTGCTGGGGGTGGGGGGGAGAGGCTGTGTGTGTGTGGTGGGGGGGAGAGGCTGTGTGTGTGTGCTGGGAGTGGGGGGAGAGGCTGGGGGTGGGGGGAGAGGCTGGGGGTGTGAGGCTGTGTGTGCTGGGGGGGATAAGAGGCTGTATGTGCTAGGGGGGGATAAGAGGCTTTGTGTGCTAGGGGGGGATAAGAGGCTGTGTGTGCTAGGGGGGCATAAGAGGCTGTGTGTGCTAGTCGGGATAAGAGGCTGTGTGTGCTGGGGGGATGAGAGGCTGTGTGTGCTGGGGGGGATGAGAGTCTGTATGTGCTGGGGGGGATGAGAGGCTGTATGTGCTAGGGGGGATGAGAGGCTGGGTTGGGGGTAAGAGGCTGTGTCTTTCTGCTCCTCTCTCTCCCCCCCTTTCTGCTCCTCTCTCTCCCCCCCCTTTCTGCTCCTCTCTCTCCCCCCCTTTCTGCTCCTCTCTCTCCCCCCCCTTTCTGTTCCTCTCTCTCCTCCCTTTCTGCTCCTCTCTCTCCCCCCCCTTTCTGCTCCTCTCTCTCCCCCCCTTTCTGCTCCTCTCTCTCCCCCCCTTTCTGCTCCTCTCTCTCCCCCCTTTCTGCTCCTCTCTCTCCCCCCTTTCTGCTCCTCTCTCTCCCCCCTTTCTGCTCCTCTCTCTCCCCCCCTTTCTGCTCCTCTCTCTCCCCCCTTTCTGCTCCTCTCTCTCCCCCCCTTTCTGCTCCTCTCTCTCCCCCCCTTTCTGCTCCTCTCTCTCCCCCCCTTTTCTGCTCCTCTCTCTCCCCCCCTTTCTGCTCCTCTCTCTCCCCCCCTTTCTGCTCCTCTCTCTCCCCCCCTTTCTGCTCCTCTCTCTCCCCCCCTTTCTGCTCCTCTCTCTCCCCCCCTTTCTGCTCCTCTCTCTCCCCCCCTTTCTGCTCCTCTCTCTCCCCCCCTTTCTGCTCCGCTCTCTCCCCCCCTTTCTGCTCCGCTCTCTCCCCCCCTTTTCTGCTCCGCTCTCTCCCCCCCTTTCTGTGCCGCCCCCCGCCTTTGTGACCGCCCCTCTGCCCCGCCCCCATTTTTGCGCCTCTCTCTCCTCCCCTCTCTCCGTTACAGTTTTCTCACCCTCTTTTATTTAACATGTTAATGCTCATGGACCTCTCTCGTATTGCTGTATAAGATAACAAGTGCCGCTCAATCCTAATATTACAGCAGCGGACAGACCGACACGTAACTATATATTGGGGCCCTTGAGGACTGGAGCTGGCCTCCCCTGATTTAAAGGGACTGTTTATTTTCAGGTGAATGGCTGTGATAACAACCTGTTCACACCAGCGTTCCTCTATCAGTCTCTGTATTTATTTATAACATGTGTTACCAGGAAGTAATGCAGTGAGCATTACCTCTCGTTCTCATGTATGTCCTGGGCACAGAGTTATGATGACAGACACATGGTGACAAATACATAGTTACATTAAGTGAACAGGGCTATACATTATATACAAGACATTGCATGCACAGTAAGAGATAATGTTATAGGCGTATGTAACAGTTACAGACCAGGTTAAAATGAGACTGCTTTAGTTGGTAAAGGCTCTAAGCTTTACCTTATTACTAACCTATATTGTCACGACCTCTGACCCTGGATTTGTGTTTGCTATCCGTGTGCTATCTAGCTACCTTAGTTTATCTGCATATAAGGCTTTGCATGCAATGTGAGTTAATGCCCCTGTGCTGCTTGTGTAGGGGAGGGACCCATTCCAAAGTTGTCCTGGTCTCCGAAGATGGCCGGATCCTGGCTGAGACGGACGGCCCGTGCACCAATCACTGGGTGAGAATCCGACCCAACGATCCATTGCAGGAGGGTTCCTGGTATCCAGGTGTAGTGCGGGAAATAAAAGTCCGTGTGCGAATGACCGATGTTGCGAGCCTCGCGGTCCATTGTGATAACGCAACACATAACTCGGAATATCGCAGCGTTTCCTTCCGAGTCAATGCCGGTGGCAGTAAATCCTCCCAGAGGGGACATCTGTATGCTGGGCGGTAAAGCTGGACGTTGTGTGGTCCCGAAATAAGTGGCGTTAGCAGAAAATTATATATATTACCTGGTACAGCGCTGCGTTTCATTCATTTCTTAGTGTGTTTAGCAAATAAAAAATCCACATTAACACAAACGGGTCCACAACCCCGCCTCTCCCCATTATCTCTTAGCATATAATGCTTCCACTGCAGCCAAGGATTCTGGGTAATGACATGCAAATGAGCACAGTGTGTTACTTTTTGCTTCTTGTCCAGTTTAACACGAGCCCCTATAAGCGTACGCCTGCCGCGTAACACAGCTTTTTTTTTTTTTTTTTTTAGTACATCCTGGATTAAATAAGTGCAAAGCCAGTAACCCTACTCACAGACAGCTCTTTAAAAATCGTCGGTAGGGTTTTCACTTATTCCAGATGGGTCACCGTGCACATTGCATTCAGGCTGCTGGGCTCCTTGATAAAGCACATTTATTGTGCGAAACGCGTAGGAGGCTATACACCTCCTTTTGGCAATGTTTATTATTGCATGAATCTTTATATTTTTAATACCACCTGGCCCCCTGGGCAGTGCGCTGCTTTTTTCCCTTTTGTTGCTGGGCTGAAGCCTATTTTCTGCCATGTTTTGCCTATGTGGATCCCGTGGCGCTGGGGGTGGTTTATTCCAGTGGGTCTTGGACTGTAACATGAAGTGAAAAGACATTTTTTTTATGCTATTAAGCTCCAATAGAGTGTAAATAAAAATTGCATTGATTTGGTATTCTGAACATTGCTGATTAGTATTATTGAATATTAGGCATTGATCGGATCACTACTTTTTAAACGCGGGGAATAATTCTTCTTTGTATAGCGTACCTCTATATTACATTACTTAGCAGCTTGCTAAATGCAAATCAGAATAAAGAATGATCATGAGTTGCTACAGTATATGCCAGATCTCTAGTCTCCTAGAGATAGCAAATACTCTGGGCAGAAAGCTTGGGAGTATGGAATTTTATTTCCCATACCATGTTCAAGGAGCATAAGCTCTCCAAAGTGGGAAGCAGGGGGTCTCTGCAGCTGAACCGTGTTAATTTCAGGCCGGGACCCCCAGCTTCCCAGCCGCATGGTTTCCTATTGGCCTGACAGACATTTAAGCCTCATTTCGATAGCCCAGCTGGAGCTGCTACTGGCACCACCGACGTAGGTAAGTATCTCTGGAAGCAGAGGGTCCCCGGAGCTGAAAGGAATGCAGGTCAGCTCTGGAGACCCCCTACTTCATACCTATAACTGTAGAAATATTAAAAGGGAAGCAGGATTGCTGCTGGAAAGCGTCTCAACATTCTTATGGAACGTTCCTAAAATTCCGTGGACCTTTTTTTTTAAGAGGGCGATTCTGTATTGTCCAAACTTATGATCACCTGAGACCCCACATTCACTTGAAAGGGTTTTTTTCCGCTGATTGGGGTGCGATTAGCCACTCGGACAATATAGAATTACCCCCTAAGTGGGAGAGAGAGTCCCTCTGAAAAATCCCAGGGTCGAAGAACATGGTTGAACTAGAATTTGATGAAGCTTGAATTCCAGTTTGCTGTCACTTCCATCACTTGGGGAGGACAGCAGAGCCAATAAAGAGTCGGATTAGACGAGTAGGGTGTTCTGGGAGAGGGAATAATATTTGTTCTTCTATAGAACTGCATTGTACACTCACCGTGCATAGAGATTTGCAGGCCCAGTGAGTCCCTTCCCCGAAGAGCTCACAATCTAATTTTAGTGCCTGAGACGTGGGGAGCTAAGTTGACTTGCCCAAGCACATGCTGCACAGACCAGTTTTGCCCGCTTCAGTCAGTACTTTTACCACTGAGCTACTATTCCGCTCCAAGTTGATTCTCGCGTCACGAAACGCGCTTGTTGGGGTTTCGTGCTCCCGCCATGTTTCAATATTATTATTCATGACATTTTTTTGTTATAATCGAACGCCTAGATCCACAAAAGGGGGGACTAAGCTTTAGCACGCCTCGGATCACTTGTCCTATGAATGGGGTAAAGGCGTGCTAAAACGTGGCACCCTGTTGTGGATCTGGGTCCAAGAGATCTTTGCTGTATGTTTTGGGTGGGACTGAAAATCAGCTACAATATACATCCAAACCTTCCTGCAAACAAGAAGGGGGGTGCAAACTGGGGGGCACAAGATTTTTTTTTTGGGGGGGGGTGGCAGTTAGAGGGGAGAGCAAGCAGGGGGGCGCAGCACCAGAAGTTTGTGCACCCCTGATATACCGCCTGTGGTTCTGCCTCGGACATTTACTGCCAAAGGTGCCTGCAATACACGTTTTGTTATCAGTTATTAGGAGCAGACCAACAACTCCCAGAATCCCATGCTGCAGAGCTAAATACATGGCCACGTATCTCTGGCATGCTACAGTATAAATATGAAAGCAGGAATAACCTATAGGGAGCATCAACAAATGTTATAGGGGTTTTTTACTCCAAGTGTCCAGATAGAGGAGAAAGAAATCCAGATATTGGTGCACACGGACTCTGCTTCTTACCCCCCTGCTGAAATTCCTGCTCTCTTTTCCCACTAGCTGGTTGGCATTGACAAGAGTTTGGAGGCGATCCATGCCATGGTTACAGAGGCAAAGACGCAGGCCGGCCTGGACCCCCAGCTTCCCCTCCGATCCCTGGTGAGAAATACATATTTCTTCGATGTTACCCTTCCCGGTGATTACGTCTGTGTTTATGTTCTAGTAAAGATCCGCGCCCTTGTAACACATCTCCAAGTAATGAAGACGAGCGGAGATAAGCGGAACGCGTGGAATCGGTGTATATACACGTCGGTTATTGCTGCGGTTTCAAAGTCTCTTGGGCGCCGTTCTATCTAAAATCCTTAAACATTGGACCCCCCACTGCCCGTGTCCGTGCGCTGGACGTAATGTAAGTGAGCTACAAGCACATACACATTGCGCACAAACAGCATGTGGCTTCGTAGAGTTTGTTAGTGATTAAGAAATATGTTTTTAATTGAAACCTTTGAAGTAATTGTTAGGACTTGAAGACGGTGGCAATGGGTTAACCCAAGTGTTCTCAACTCCAGTCATCAAGACCCCCTCCCCACCCCCCCAACAGGCCAGGTTTTAAGGATATTCCTGCTTCAGCACAGGTGGACCAATCAGTCCCTGCTTCAGCACAGGTGCAGAGGACAGATTGAGTCCACCTGTGCTGAAGCAGAATATCCTGAAACCTGACTGTTGGGGGGGGGGGGGTCTTGATGACTGGAGTTGAGAACCCCTGGATGAACCCCTTTGGGTGACGGGGTCTGGCTGTCCACATCATGGGCTTCCTTCTCATTGTCTCGGGACCCCGTTCTGCGCGCCTGTGGAGAGCTGAATGGGATCTGGCCAGGAGAGGACTCTCTCCTCTTCCATTCACATCATCGATGATCACGCGGTCGCTCTGTCGAGTGGTCGTGTGACCACTTGTGTGTTTTGCGTTATAGGGCATGTCCCTGAGTGGGGGGGACCAGAAAGAGGCCATTAACCACCAGATTGAGGAGCTGCAGCGACGCTTCCCCCAACTCAGCGAAAGCTATTGCATCACCAGCGACGCCATCGGCGCTATGGCAACGGCGTCAAAACACGGTAGGGAATTTTCTCTTTGTGGTCTCTTCTCCCGCACTGGTAGTCTGCTCTCTGAGCCTCACGGTGGTCTCTGCTCACCTCCTTTCCAGGTGGCGTGGTGCTAATCTCAGGAACCGGATCAAACTGCAAACTGGTGAACCCAGACGGGTCGGTGGTTGGCTGCGGGGGCTGGGGACACATGATGGGAGACGAGGGATCAGGTGACATCTTAGGGTTCTCCAGCTGTGGTGTGTGTAGTGGTGTGTGTGGCGTGTGTTGTGGCGTGTGTGTGGTACATAAAGAAAAGATAACTCCGATACGCCTACACTCCGTGATGGTTATTGTGTGTTCCAACATACAGCACTATACTATATTCGGTTATTTCACCTTTTTCTTTGTTTTTTTTTTTGTTTTTTACGGCAAAGTCATCTGGAATTTATAATCTACTCTCTCTTCTTTGAGAGAAACCTAGAAATACCTCACCTCAAAGTCTTGATCAGGTGAAGAAAGCACAGCTGCAATAGTGATCAAATAGATATATTGTCCTTAGGAGAAGGAGCGGCTCGGTGAGTAAATTGTAACCTGGTTCAATTCCCAGTGTCGGCTCCTTGTGACCTTGGGCAAGTCACTTATCTGACTGTGCCTCAGGCACCAACAAAAACATAGATTGTAAGCTCCACGGGGCAGGGACAGTGTCTGCAAAATGTCTCTGTAAAGTGATACGTAAAACTTGCAGCGCTATACAAGAGCAAACTTATAATAAGGATAATAACACAACCTTTAGTTTTGTTATGTGTTTGAGCACTACGGCTGCGGTGTTTTCATCTCCGATGTTTTACGACGCGCGTACGTACAATTGGTCAGTGAGGTAAGGCACACCTATAATACACAATACCACGGTGCCACGGATGTGAAGGTGTATACAGGGCATAGGCAAATATATCCAGCACAGTTGGAGTTTTTCAGTGAGGTGACATTATTTGACGGTGATCGACGTTTCGGTCCTTACTGCCAAGATACAGTACAGGGGAATAACGCTTTCTATTTATAGTCCCAAAGTCCAAAGAGCGTCGCAAACTGATACAGGTGCGCCGTGACATCTGTGATTTGTGCAGTGCAATAAAACAAGCAAACCGTTAAACAACTGATATAGAAAAACAAAAGAACGATTCCTGCGCTCCTACCAATAATATTCAAATGAAAAAGGGTATTTTGTTAAATCCTTTGGCCAAACATTTGTAAGCCTGCATGCCACGTCAAGGCATACCCGTTAATGCAGGCACCTACACTGTGTGTGTGTGTGTGTGTGTGTGTGTGTGTGTGTGTGTGTGTGTGTGTGTGTGTGTGTGTGTGTGTGTGTGTGTGTGTGTGTGTGTGTGTGTATGTCTGTATATATATATATATATATGTATATAAATAATTGTAAATACAACTGTATGCTCATCTGCATGTCTTAGTCAGGTCTGCAACCCCGCCTTTGATGAGCATACAGTTGTATTTACATTTGCATATTTGCTTTGCTGTGGAGGGTTTTTGTCACTTTTTTTACTCACCATAACTTTTATATAAATATATATATATTAAAAATGGTTTTTGAGGCAAAAAGTGACACTGTGTGCTCATTTGCATGTCATTTCCCAGAATCCATTGCTGCAGTGGAAGTGCTGTATGCTGGGTGATAATGGGGAAAGGCGGGGTTGCAGACCTGCCTAAGACATGCAGATGAGCATACAGTTGTATTTGCATATTTGCTTTCCTGTGGAGTGTTTTTGTCACTTTTTTTTACTCACCATAACTTAACTCAGTATTAATATATATATAATATATATAAACATTTATTTATATATATATATATATATATATATATGTGTGTAATAGTTGTCCCATGGATTGGTGAAAAAAGTGTAAAAGCCCTGAAGGGGTTAAGTAAAGCATGAGCTTATGTGGGTAGTGCAATTAAAATCTGGCTAAAGCCAGTATCATACTTACCTTTACTATAAAGGTAAACTGGGTGCACAAATTCCCTGGTGTGAATATAATAAAACTTACACACATTAAACAACTGAGTCTATGTGCAAGTAATCAATAATCCATCACATAGCTAAAGGTGCTTCAAACATAGCTAAAGGTGTAAGAAAGCACAGTATACAATACAAAGCTGGAGCAAAGTGTGTCCCCCTTAGGCGGCTGGGGTCCCCCAGTTTGAACATAAGCGCAGTAGTGCTGTCCTGCGGCTATGGGCTTTAGTTCTGTATCACATAACTGACCTGACTGCTATTTTACACCTTTTAGATTTGCTTGAAACATTGTGATTGATTATTGCTTCATTGCATACAAACTCCGTCTTTTAATTGTTTTATTGCACTGCGCAAATCTGACATCATAGGTCATCTGTTTCATTGCCCGCCGCTCTTTGAATTTTGGGACTATGAGTGGGTGTCTGTGTGTGTTTGTTTTACAGGTGTAACTGCAGCAAGACAGAGGTGAAGCACCCCATTATCAAAAAGGCACTGGTTTACAACTTTAGCATTGTGATATATATATATTTCTCACACATTCCTACACTCATAACTGCAGTCATACAAAACACACAGACTGTGCATACAAGTGAGCAGTGCAATGTGTGAATCACTACCCCACAGAGCTTATAATCAATAGTTGCAGTGCGTAATGTGCTATACGTGTCAGTCACGGCCTACCTCCCACCACAACAAAGACATTGACGCTGGCAATTGCTGTTGGTGACATACAGAGTGCTGCAGAATACCAGTGTTACTATCTCTGATCAATACAAAACCCGCTCCAATTAACCTTTATTGCTTCATACAGGCTGAAAACATGGCAAAATAACAGCGTTATCCTGAAGTTAACACAATGCTGTAATAATTAGGAAGGGGGATTCTAAATGTACTGTGATTTATCTGTAAATAATAGTATGGGAAGCTCGGTTCTATGGCGGGTACAGAACACCATGTGGTTGATATCTGCTGCACTAAATAGGTCACATTGGGCATCTCTTGGACTTCTCGTTGCAGCCTACTGGATAGCACATCAAGCCATGAAGACCGTGTTTGACGCCATTGACAATCTCGCTGCGCCTCCCTGTGACATCAGCTACGTCCAGCAGGCCATGTTCGACTACTTCCAGGTAGAGCTGACCGCAGATAGCAGTGATCTGAGCACAGCACTGTATGTATTATCACATATGCTCAAGGAGTCTATCACGATAGTCATGTACAGTAAGGGTTAAAGCTAATGTCCAGTATGGTTAACCTTCTTCTTTCTGGAATAAGTTATTATTTGCCATTAAGCGTTACGGGCTCATGGTCTAAGTGGCAATCAAACAATGAAAGAAATGCATTGTTTGTGAGTTACTACCCATTCTGTACCTGATGATGAGTTGAGGTGTTGCAAGCACCTGTATGTGCCAATGGGGAAGATGCTTATCTAGGTTGGATGGCTTCAAAGACAAGTCCCTAAAACCTCACGGGTTTAGGACCTGGAAGATCATACCAAGGACACTCTACTCATCATTAATTCATGTTCAGTACCATTCTCAGTGATGCTGGGTGTTAATCTGTAAATGGCAATTATACACATTCATATTCTTGTAAAATAGGAGTAGGTATCACTTTTTTTTTTTTTTACAAATATCAGATAAGTCATTGCACTCTCAATCGTTATAAAGACGGCTGTCCCTTTTTTTGATGCCTTTTTTCGTTTGTCAGACTCCACTGAAAACAAGGAAGCGGTTACTATTAATCTGGTGATTATGGAGAGAGTGTTATGGAGTATGTTATACTCCCGGATTCAATCGGAAATGAATTCCATTCTACCAGCTTAGCTAGTCGTAAAAGTGTCTCTGAAAAGGAAAGTGGCAAGCAGGTGACAGGCTTCACGTCCCTTATAGGCTTCAGGCTTCACGTCCCTTATAGGCTTCAGGTTCACGTCCCTTATAGGCTTCAGGCTTCACGCCCCTTATAGGCTTCAGGCTTCACGTCCCTTATAGGCTTCAGGCTTCACGTCCCTTATAGGCTTCAGGCTTGGTGGGAGGCCTGGAATCTCACACTGTAAAAAAGTTTGAACTATAAGACTGTGTGTTTTGAAGCCCAAAAGGCAGATCTATTTACTGGAGCATTTTGTGTGTACGTGGATCTCCTCCTTTCTTTTCATGGCCCCTGGAAGGACCCGTTAGAAGACTTTCGCTGGTTATAAATGGGTTTTCTGTTTTACGTCTTTTTTTTTTTTTAACTGCCTGATCCTATGTACATTGTGTCATTTTGTTCTCCTTTTGTCATATTACTTATTAAATCTAACATTTAATGTCTTATGAGCTGTAATTAAACCTATTCTGCTTCCGAAGAGATTGCTCTCATTTTCGGCCACGTTTTGCTAAATTGGGTTTTTGTTTAATATGTATATTTTTTTCTGGTAGAAAGGGGAACAATGACTCTTGAGATGTAAGCCCTTAAATCATGGATTCTCAACTCCAGTCCTTAAGACCCCCCCGAAACAAGTCGGGTTTTAAGGACATCCCAGCTTCACCACAAATTGCTACATATTACATTGTAAGCTCTCCTGTATTGCTAGCTGGATCTGGTATTGGCGTGCTGGCGGGTGGTTTGGGTGTAGAACTGGGCAGTACACATGTTGAAACCCAGACGTGTGAAGGTGAGCTTGGGGTGCACAGAACCCTCCCATGGAGCAGAAGGTTCCTCGGGCCCACGTTTAGATGCTGGGTGGGTACAGGCTCCCGACCATCTCACGCTGCTTTGTCTTTGTGCAGGTGTCTGAACGGCTGGGGATCCTCACTCACCTGTATAGGACCTTTGAGAAGTCCAAGATCGCAGGATTCTGCATGAAGCTGGGGGAAGGTATTATGGCCGACTGCTTCACGTGTGTGTGTGTGTGTGTGTGTGTGTGTGTGTGTGTGTGTACATATACACACACATTACATTTGTGTGCTGCATATAATACATAGACATAGTAAGGATTTGACTGCTATTTTGATTTTGTTTTTGTTTTTGTTTTTTATTGTATTTTGGTTCTTTAAAAAATATATCATGTTTTGCTTTCGCCAGTGCTCTCTTAGTTTTGTTTTGGGGTTTTACAAACTGCAAATATTTTGTGTGGTTTTTTTGTTTTTAAATATATATATTTGAGCATTTTATTTCGGGGGGAAAAAACGACTGATGATGATGAGTTTTTTGGGTTTTGACTCTAATTTCACTTGGATTCAAAAATATGTCCTAAAGTTCGACTCAAAAGCTGAATTTTTGTACTACTGGACAGTTCGAATCGATGTTCAGATTTTGGACACATGGCCGTGTTATATATGGTGCATATTACATATTGCTCTGCATTCTGCACACACTACATATTGCTCTGCATTCTGCACACACTACATATTGCTCTGCATTCTGCACACATTACATATTGCTCTGCATTCTGCACACACTACATATTGCTCTGCATTCTGCACACACTACATATTGCTCTGCATTCTGCACACACTACATATTGCTCTGCATTCTGCACACACTACATATTGCTCTGCATTCTGCACACACTACATATTGCCCTGCATTCTGCACACACTACATATTGCTCTGCATTCTGCACACACTACATATTGCCCTGCATTCTGCACACACTACATATTGCTCTGCATTCTGCACACACTACATATTGCTCTGCATTCTGCACACACTACATATTGCTCTGCATTCTGCACACACTACATATTGCTCTGCATTCTGCACACATTACATATTGCTCTGCATTCTGCACACATTACATATTGCTCTGCATTCTGCACACACTACATATTGCTCTGCATTCTGCACACACTACATATTGCTCTGCATTCTGCACACACTACATATTGCTCTGCATTCTGCACACACTACATATTGCTCTGCATTCTGCACACACTACATATTGCTCTGCATTCTGCACACACTACATATTGCTCTGCATTCTGCACACATTACATATTGCTCTGCATTCTGCACACACTACATATTGCTCTGCATTCTGCACACACTACATATTGCTCTGCATTCTGCACACACTACATATTGCCCTGCATTCTGCACACACTACATATTGCCCTGCATTCTGCACACACTACATATTGCTCTGCATTCTGCACACACTACATATTGCTCTGCATTCTGCACACATTACATATTGCTCTGCATTCTGCACACACTACATATTGCTCTGCATTCTGCACACACTACATATTGCTCTGCATTCTGCACACATTACATATTGCTCTGCATTCTGCACACATTACATATTGCTCTGCATTCTGCACACACTACATATTGCTCTGCATTCTGCACACACTACATATTGCTCTGCATTCTGCACACACTACATATTGCTCTGCATTCTGCACACACTACATATTGCTCTGCATTCTGCACACACTACATATTGCTCTGCATTCTGCACACACTACATATTGCTCTGCATTCTGCACACACTACATATTGCTCTGCATTCTGCACACACTACATATTGCTCTGCATTCTGCACACATTACATATTGCTCTGCATTCTGCACACATTACATATTGCTCTGCATTCTGCACACACTACATATTGCTCTGCATTCTGCACACATTACATATTGCTCTGCATTCTGCACACACTACATATTGCTCTGCATTCTGCACACACTACATATTGCTCTGCATTCTGCACACACTACATATTGCTCTGCATTCTGCACACACTACATATTGCCCTGCATTCTGCACACACTACATATTGCTCTGCATTCTGCACACACTACATATTGCTCTGCATTCTGCACACACTACATATTGCCCTGCATTCTGCACACACTACATATTGCTCTGCATTCTGCACACACTACATATTGCTCTGCATTCTGCACACACTACATATTGCTCTGCATTCTGCACACATTACATATTGCTCTGCATTCTGCACACATTACATATTGCTCTGCATTCTGCACACATGTTACATATTGCTCTGCATTCTGCACACATGTTACATATTGCTCTGCATTCTGCACGCATGTTACATATTGCTCTGCATTCTGCACACATTACATATTGCTCTGCATTCTGCACACATTACATATTGCTCTGCATTCTGCACACATTACATATTGCTCTGCATTCTGCACACATGTTACATATTGCTCTGCATTCTGCACGCATGTTACATATTGCTCTGCATTCTGCACGCATGTTACATATTACTCTGCATTCTGCACGCATGTTACATATTGCTCTGCATTCTGCACGCATGTTACATATTGCTCTGCATTCTGCACGCATGTTACATATTACTCTGCATTCTGCACGCATGTTACATATTGCTCTGCATTCTGCACGCATGTTACATATTACTCTGCATTCTGCACGCATGTTACATATTGCTCTGCATTCTGCACGCATGTTACATATTGCTCTGCATTCTGCACGCATGTTACATATTACTCTGCATTCTGCACGCATGTTACATATTGCTCTGCATTCTGCACGCATGTTACATATTACTCTGCATTCTGCACGCATGTTACATATTGCTCTGCACTCTGCACGCATGTTACATATTGCTCTGCACTCTGCACGCATGTTACATATTGCTCTGCATTCTGCACGCATGTTACATATTGCTCTGCACGCATGTTACATATTGCTCTGCACTCTGCACGCATGTTACATATTGCTCTGCACTCTGCACGCATGTTACATATTGCTCTGCACTCTGCACGCATGTTACATATTGCTCTGCATTCTGCACGCATGTTACATATTGCTCTGCACGCATGTTACATATTGCTCTGCACTCTGCACGCATGTTACATATTGCTCTGCACACATGTTACATATTGCTCTGCACTCTGCACGCATGTTACATATTGCTCTGCATTCTGCACGCATGTTACATATTGCTCTGCACGCATGTTACATATTGCTCTGCACTCTGCACGCATGTTACATATTGCTCTGCACGCATGTTACATATTGCTCTGCACTCTGCACGCATGTTACATATTGCTCTGCACTCTGCACGCATGTTACATATTGCTCTGCACTCTGCACGCATGTTACATATTGCTCTGCATTCTGCACGCATGTTACATATTGCTCTGCACGCATGTTACATATTGCTCTGCACTCTGCACGCATGTTACATATTGCTCTGCACTCTGCACGCATGTTACATATTGCTCTGCACTCTGCACGCATGTTACATATTGCTCTGCATTCTGCACGCATGTTACATATTGCTCTGCACGCATGTTACATATTGCTCTGCACTCTGCACGCATGTTACATATTGCTCTGCACGCATGTTACATATTGCTCTGCACTCTGCACGCATGTTACATATTGCTCTGCACTCTGCACGCATGTTACATATTGCTCTGCACTCTGCACGCATGTTACATATTGCTCTGCATTCTGCACGCATGTTACATATTGCTCTGCACGCATGTTACATATTGCTCTGCACTCTGCACGCATGTTACATATTGCTCTGCACTCTGCACGCATGTTACATATTGCTCTGCACTCTGCACGCATGTTACATATTGCTCTGCATTCTGCACGCATGTTACATATTGCTCTGCACGCATGTTACATATTGCTCTGCACTCTGCACGCATGTTACATATTGCTCTGCACGCATGTTACATATTGCTCTGCACTCTGCACGCATGTTACATATTGCTCTGCACGCATGTTACATATTGCTCTGCACTCTGCACGCATGTTACATATTGCTCTGCACTCTGCACGCATGTTACATATTGCTCTGCACTCTGCACGCATGTTACATATTGCTCTGCATTCTGCACGCATGTTACATATTGCTCTGCACGCATGTTACATATTGCTCTGCACTCTGCACGCATGTTACATATTGCTCTGCACTCTGCACGCATGTTACATATTGCTCTGCACTCTGCACGCATGTTACATATTGCTCTGCATTCTGCACGCATGTTACATATTGCTCTGCACGCATTTTACATATTGCTCTGCACTCTGCACGCATGTTACATATTGCTCTGCACGCATGTTACATATTGCTCTGCACTCTGCACGCATGTTACATATTGCTCTGCACTCTGCACGCATGTTACATATTGCTCTGCACTCTGCACGCATGTTACATATTGCTCTGCATTCTGCACGCATGTTACATATTGCTCTGCACGCATGTTACATATTGCTCTGCACTCTGCACGCATGTTACATATTGCTCTGCACTCTGCACGCATGTTACATATTGCTCTGCACTCTGCACGCATGTTACATATTGCTCTGCACTCTGCACGCATGTTACATATTGCTCTGCATTCTGCACGCATGTTACATATTGCTCTGCACGCATGTTACATATTGCTCTGCACTCTGCACGCATGTTACATATTGCTCTGCACTCTGCACGCATGTTACATATTGCTCTGCACTCTGCACGCATGTTACATATTGCTCTGCATTCTGCACGCATGTTACATATTGCTCTGCACGCATGTTACATATTGCTCTGCACTCTGCACGCATGTTACATATTGCTCTGCACGCATGTTACATATTGCTCTGCACTCTGCACGCATGTTACATATTGCTCTGCACTCTGCACGCATGTTACATATTGCTCTGCACTCTGCACGCATGTTACATATTGCTCTGCATTCTGCACGCATGTTACATATTGCTCTGCACGCATGTTACATATTGCTCTGCACTCTGCACGCATGTTACATATTGCTCTGCACTCTGCACGCATGTTACATATTGCTCTGCACTCTGCACGCATGTTACATATTGCTCTGCATTCTGCACGCATGTTACATATTGCTCTGCACGCATGTTACATATTGCTCTGCACTCTGCACGCATGTTACATATTGCTCTGCACGCATGTTACATATTGCTCTGCACTCTGCACGCATGTTACATATTGCTCTGCACTCTGCACGCATGTTACATATTGCTCTGCACTCTGCACGCATGTTACATATTGCTCTGCATTCTGCACGCATGTTACATATTGCTCTGCACGCATGTTACATATTGCTCTGCACTCTGCACGCATGTTACATATTGCTCTGCACTCTGCACGCATGTTACATATTGCTCTGCACTCTGCACGCATGTTACATATTGCTCTGCATTCTGCACGCATGTTACATATTGCTCTGCACGCATGTTACATATTGCTCTGCACTCTGCACGCATGTTACATATTGCTCTGCACTCTGCACGCATGTTACATATTGCTCTGCACTCTGCACGCATGTTACATATTGCTCTGCATTCTGCACGCATGTTACATATTGCTCTGCACGCATGTTACATATTGCTCTGCACTCTGCACGCATGTTACATATTGCTCTGCACGCATGTTACATATTGCTCTGCATTCTGCACGCATGTTACATATTGCTCTGCATTCTGCACGCATGTTACATATTGCTCTGCACTCTGCACGCATGTTACATATTGCTCTGCACTCTGCACGCATGTTACATATTGCTCTGCATTCTGCACGCATGTTACATATTGCTCTGCATTCTGCACGCATGTTACATATTGCTCTGCACTCTGCACGCATGTTACATATTGCTCTGCACTCTGCACGCATGTTACATATTGCTCTGCACTCTGCACGCATGTTACATATTGCTCTGCACTCTGCACGCATGTTACATATTGCTCTGCACTCTGCACGCATGTTACATATTGCTCTGCACTCTGCACGCATGTTACATATTGCTCTGCACTCCGCACGCATGTTACATATTGCTCTGCACTCTGCACGCATGTTACATATTGCTCTGCACTCTGCACGCATGTTACATATTGCTCTGCACTCTGCACGCATGTTACATATTGCTCTGCACTCTGCACGCATGTTACATATTGCTCTGCACTCTGCACGCATGTTACATATTGCTCTGCACTCTGCACGCATGTTACATATTGCTCTGCACTCTGCACGCATGTTACATATTGCTCTGCACTCTGCACGCATGTTACATATTGCTCTGCACTCTGCACGCATGTTACATATTGCTCTGCACTCTGCACGCATGTTACATATTGCTCTGCACTCTGCACGCATGTTACATATTGCTCTGCACTCTGCACGCATGTTACATATTGCTCTGCACTCTGCACGCATGTTACATATTGCTCTGCACTCTGCACGCATGTTACATATTGCTCTGCACTCTGCACGCATGTTACATATTGCTCTGCACTCTGCACGCATGTTACATATTGCTCTGCACGCATGTTACATATTGCTCTGCATTCTGCACGCATGTTACATATTGCTCTGCATTCTGCACGCATGTTACATATTGCTCTGCACTCTGCACGCATGTTACATATTGCTCTGCACTCTGCACGCATGTTACATATTGCTCTGCATTCTGCACGCATGTTACATATTGCTCTGCATTCTGCACGCATGTTACATATTGCTCTGCACTCTGCACGCATGTTACATATTGCTCTGCACTCTGCACGCATGTTACATATTGCTCTGCACTCTGCACGCATGTTACATATTGCTCTGCACTCTGCACGCATGTTACATATTGCTCTGCACTCTGCACGCATGTTACATATTGCTCTGCACTCTGCACGCATGTTACATATTGCTCTGCACTCTGCACGCATGTTACATATTGCTCTGCACTCTGCACGCATGTTACATATTGCTCTGCACTCTGCACGCATGTTACATATTGCTCTGCACTCTGCACGCATGTTACATATTGCTCTGCACTCTGCACGCATGTTACATATTGCTCTGCACTCTGCACGCATGTTACATATTGCTCTGCACTCTGCACGCATGTTACATATTGCTCTGCACTCTGCACGCATGTTACATATTGCTCTGCACTCTGCACGCATGTTACATATTGCTCTGCACTCTGCACGCATGTTACATATTGCTCTGCATTCTGCACGCATGTTACATATTGCTCTGCACGCATGTTACATATTGCTCTGCACTCTGCACGCATGTTACATATTGCTCTGCACGCATGTTACATATTGCTCTGCATTCTGCACGCATGTTACATATTGCTCTGCATTCTGCACGCATGTTACATATTGCTCTGCACTCTGCACGCATGTTACATATTGCTCTGCACTCTGCACGCATGTTACATATTGCTCTGCACTCTGCACGCATGTTACATATTGCTCTGCATTCTGCACGCATGTTACATATTGCTCTGCACTCTGCACGCATGTTACATATTGCTCTGCACTCTGCACGCATGTTACATATTGCTCTGCACTCTGCACGCATGTTACATATTGCTCTGCACTCTGCACGCATGTTACATATTGCTCTGCACTCTGCACGCATGTTACATATTGCTCTGCACTCTGCACGCATGTTACATATTGCTCTGCACTCTGCACGCATGTTACATATTGCTCTGCACTCTGCACGCATGTTACATATTGCTCTGCACTCTGCACGCATGTTACATATTGCTCTGCACTCTGCACGCATGTTACATATTGCTCTGCACTCTGCACGCATGTTACATATTGCTCTGCACTCTGCACGCATGTTACATATTGCTCTGCACTCTGCACGCATGTTACATATTGCTCTGCACTCTGCACGCATGTTACATATTGCTCTGCACTCTGCACGCATGTTACATATTGCTCTGCACTCTGCACGCATGTTACATATTGCTCTGCACTCTGCACGCATGTTACATATTGCTCTGCACTCTGCACGCATGTTACATATTGCTCTGCATTCTGCACGCATGTTACATATTGCTCTGCACGCATTTTACATATTGCTCTGCACTCTGCACGCATGTTACATATTGCTCTGCACGCATGTTACATATTGCTCTGCACTCTGCACGCATGTTACATATTGCTCTGCACTCTGCACGCATGTTACATATTGCTCTGCACTCTGCACGCATGTTACATATTGCTCTGCATTCTGCACGCATGTTACATATTGCTCTGCACGCATGTTACATATTGCTCTGCACTCTGCACGCATGTTACATATTGCTCTGCACTCTGCACGCATGTTACATATTGCTCTGCACTCTGCACGCATGTTACATATTGCTCTGCACTCTGCACGCATGTTACATATTGCTCTGCATTCTGCACGCATGTTACATATTGCTCTGCACGCATGTTACATATTGCTCTGCACTCTGCACGCATGTTACATATTGCTCTGCACGCATGTTACATATTGCTCTGCACTCTGCACGCATGTTACATATTGCTCTGCATTCTGCACGCATGTTACATATTGCTCTGCACGCATGTTACATATTGCTCTGCACTCTGCACGCATGTTACATATTGCTCTGCACGCATGTTACATATTGCTCTGCACTCTGCACGCATGTTACATATTGCTCTGCACTCTGCACGCATGTTACATATTGCTCTGCACTCTGCACGCATGTTACATATTGCTCTGCATTCTGCACGCATGTTACATATTGCTCTGCACGCATGTTACATATTGCTCTGCACTCTGCACGCATGTTACATATTGCTCTGCACTCTGCACGCATGTTACATATTGCTCTGCACTCTGCACGCATGTTACATATTGCTCTGCATTCTGCACGCATGTTACATATTGCTCTGCACGCATGTTACATATTGCTCTGCACTCTGCACGCATGTTACATATTGCTCTGCACGCATGTTACATATTGCTCTGCACTCTGCACGCATGTTACATATTGCTCTGCACTCTGCACGCATGTTACATATTGCTCTGCACTCTGCACGCATGTTACATATTGCTCTGCATTCTGCACGCATGTTACATATTGCTCTGCACGCATGTTACATATTGCTCTGCACTCTGCACGCATGTTACATATTGCTCTGCACTCTGCACGCATGTTACATATTGCTCTGCACTCTGCACGCATGTTACATATTGCTCTGCACGCATGTTACATATTGCTCTGCACTCTGCACGCATGTTACATATTGCTCTGCACGCATGTTACATATTGCTCTGCACTCTGCACGCATGTTACATATTGCTCTGCACTCTGCACGCATGTTACATATTGCTCTGCACTCTGCACGCATGTTACATATTGCTCTGCATTCTGCACGCATGTTACATATTGCTCTGCACGCATGTTACATATTGCTCTGCACTCTGCACGCATGTTACATATTGCTCTGCACTCTGCACGCATGTTACATATTGCTCTGCACTCTGCACGCATGTTACATATTGCTCTGCATTCTGCACGCATGTTACATATTGCTCTGCACGCATGTTACATATTGCTCTGCACTCTGCACGCATGTTACATATTGCTCTGCACGCATGTTACATATTGCTCTGCACTCTGCACGCATGTTACATATTGCTCTGCACTCTGCACGCATGTTACATATTGCTCTGCACTCTGCACGCATGTTACATATTGCTCTGCATTCTGCACGCATGTTACATATTGCTCTGCACGCATGTTACATATTGCTCTGCACTCTGCACGCATGTTACATATTGCTCTGCACTCTGCACGCATGTTACATATTGCTCTGCACTCTGCACGCATGTTACATATTGCTCTGCATTCTGCACGCATGTTACATATTGCTCTGCACGCATGTTACATATTGCTCTGCACTCTGCACGCATGTTACATATTGCTCTGCACTCTGCACGCATGTTACATATTGCTCTGCACTCTGCACGCATGTTACATATTGCTCTGCATTCTGCACGCATGTTACATATTGCTCTGCACGCATGTTACATATTGCTCTGCACTCTGCACGCATGTTACATATTGCTCTGCACGCATGTTACATATTGCTCTGCATTCTGCACGCATGTTACATATTGCTCTGCATTCTGCACGCATGTTACATATTGCTCTGCACTCTGCACGCATGTTACATATTGCTCTGCACTCTGCACGCATGTTACATATTGCTCTGCATTCTGCACGCATGTTACATATTGCTCTGCATTCTGCACGCATGTTACATATTGCTCTGCACTCTGCACGCATGTTACATATTGCTCTGCACTCTGCACGCATGTTACATATTGCTCTGCACTCTGCACGCATGTTACATATTGCTCTGCACTCTGCACGCATGTTACATATTGCTCTGCACTCTGCACGCATGTTACATATTGCTCTGCACTCTGCACGCATGTTACATATTGCTCTGCACTCTGCACGCATGTTACATATTGCTCTGCACTCTGCACGCATGTTACATATTGCTCTGCACTCTGCACGCATGTTACATATTGCTCTGCACTCTGCACGCATGTTACATATTGCTCTGCACTCTGCACGCATGTTACATATTGCTCTGCACGCATGTTACATATTGCTCTGCATTCTGCACGCATGTTACATATTGCTCTGCATTCTGCACGCATGTTACATATTGCTCTGCACTCTGCACGCATGTTACATATTGCTCTGCACTCTGCACGCATGTTACATATTGCTCTGCATTCTGCACGCATGTTACATATTGCTCTGCATTCTGCACGCATGTTACATATTGCTCTGCACTCTGCACGCATGTTACATATTGCTCTGCACTCTGCACGCATGTTACATATTGCTCTGCACTCTGCACGCATGTTACATATTGCTCTGCACTCTGCACGCATGTTACATATTGCTCTGCACTCTGCACGCATGTTACATATTGCTCTGCACTCTGCACGCATGTTACATATTGCTCTGCACTCTGCACGCATGTTACATATTGCTCTGCACTCTGCACGCATGTTACATATTGCTCTGCACTCTGCACGCATGTTACATATTGCTCTGCACTCTGCACGCATGTTACATATTGCTCTGCACTCTGCACGCATGTTACATATTGCTCTGCACTCTGCACGCATGTTACATATTGCTCTGCACTCTGCACGCATGTTACATATTGCTCTGCACTCTGCACGCATGTTACATATTGCTCTGCATTCTGCACACATTTCGCACTGCAATCGTTTGCACATGCGAGAGCTTGCCAGTAGAGGGAGCCCCCCACACACTGATTTTTCCAGGAATCAGATCATGCTGCGGAAGCCTTGTTCTTTCATTATAGAAAATGTGCCAGCACTTCCCTTGTGTGTCTGACACCAGGTGTGTGTGGGTCAGTGTGTTCTGTGCAGGCGTGTGTGTGTGTGTGTGTGTGTGTGTGCAGGTCAGTATGTGTGGGTGTATACTGTGCAGGTCAGTGTGTGTGCTGTGCATGTGTGCATGTGTGTGTGTGTGCTGTGTAGGTCAGTATGTGTGCAGTGTGTGCTGTGCAGGTCAGTATGTGTGCGGTGTGTGCTGTGCAGGTCAGTGTGTGTGTGTGTGCAGGTCAGTATGTGTGCGGTGTGTGTTGTGCAGGTGTGTGCTGTGCAGGTCAGTATGTGTGCGGTGTGTGCTGTGCAGGTCAGTGTGTGTGTACAGGTCAGTATGTGTGCGGTGTGTGCTGTGCAGGTGTGTGCTGTGCAGGTCAGTATGTGTGCGGTGTGTGCTGTGTAGGTCAGTATGTGTGCGGTGTGTGCTGTGCAGGTCAGTGTGTGTGTGTAGGTCAGTATGTGTGCAAGTGTGTGTTGTGTGTGTGTGTGTGTGTGTGTGTGTGTGTGTGTGTGTGTGTGTGTGTGTGTGTAGGTCAGTGTGTGTGTGTGTGTGTGTGTGTGTGTGTGCAGGTCAGTGTGTGTGTGTGTGTGTGTGTGTGTGTGCTGTGTGTGTGTGTGTGTGTGTGTGTGTTGTGCAGGTCAGTGTGCTGTGCAGGTTAGTGTGTGTGTGTTTGTGTGCTGTGTGTGTGTGTGTCAGTATGTGTGCTGTGTGTGTGTGTGTGTGTGTGTGTGTGTGTGTGTGTGTGTGTGTGTGTGTGTGTGTGTGTGTGTGTGTGTGTGTGTGTGTGTGTGTGTGTGTGTGTCGTGCAGGTCAGTGTGTGTATACATTTTAAGTTATGGTGGGTGAAAAAGGCGACAAGAAACCTCCAGCGTATAGAAATACAGTTATTCCTGGGAGAATATAGAAGATGTGACACGTTATCACAATGTCGGAGTTTGACTTCCTGTATAACAGGGCCCTCACCGCTCCAATTGTTCATTATTTACCAAAAGTCCACATTGCCACAGGGCAAACCCATTATTTATTCTATATGGTCTTTAGGTACGGGTTTGTTGAACTATTTGGATGACTTTTTGCCACCACTGGTTACTCACTCCCTCCTTTTGTATGAGACATTGAACACTTCCTTTCTTTATTACATCATTTTCAATGACGCTCTAATGACGCATCAGGTAGCATTAGACGTTTCTTTGCTGTACTCTGTTGTTTAACCACCATTATGGTCTCACGGCGGTAGAATAATGTGTTAATAAATCACATTGGTCTGAAGCACAAAACACAGTATCTTAGATTCTATTTATTTTTTTTACTACCAACTATTTTTTATTCAATTATGTAACCCCCCCCCCCTCCCCCTGCGCCCGCTTTATCGGGAGATGAAATAATTTTACAGTGTTTGGCTACACCGCATGGGATACCCTGACTCGGGGTGCTGGATTCAGGCGGCTGGGCGATGAGGTAGCAAGGATGGAAATAATGGGCGCCAGGAACTTTTATAGTACAGCGCCCGTCTTTTATTCGTGTCCCCAGGCACGGGGACATATCACACACACACGACAATGTTGTACCATGTTTCTAGTAGTTATACACGAGTTCCGTGCTTCCATAAGTGCCCACTCTTAACACGCAAATGGAGGTGTGTTGACTTTGTTGCTTTACTGGTGTCGGACCCGGGGCCCCCTTTGTTGCTTCGTAATAAACCCCACTTTACACTAGTTACCCCAGTTACACTAGGCCCATTTCGGGGATCCTGGCTGGTCCTTTGTCATTGACAACGGTACCTTTTGGCCTGCTTGGGAACTACCACTTCCATACAGACATGGATCCGCGGTTAGAGCTTATCCGCCGACACCCGGGAGCCCTCTTTTCGGAGACCCTCTTTTCGGAGACCCTCCTGTGGCACGCCGCTTTCCCATTTTTGGGAGCCGGCTTCTGGGAACCTAACTTAAAGGGCACTGTCCCTCTCTACAAGATAATAAACAAAGGAGGGCCCGGTCTGTTCTACGTTTTTATGGGTCTCCTCGTATCCACTGGGGACCTTCTCTCTATCCTAAAATCTCTCCCTTGACGTCAGAATCCCTATGCTAACACAGGGTGGGGCCCAACATACACCACCCTGCTATTAACCCTTTGGGAGGGGGGTTACAATTTATATTTTCTATCTGCAGACAAGTGGGACAGTAATGGGGACTTGTTTTGCCCCATTGTATGCCAACCTCCTTATGGGGTGGTGGGAGTCTGCCCCTGTGGTTGTCGACAAGAGTCCTTTTCATCATAATATTATTTCATATCTACGCTATATATTGACGATATATTTTTCGGGGTTGAGCCCTGCCCATTTCTTAGATTTGTGTGTCTGTCGATGAAAATGTAACTATTCGTACAGATCTTTTCAGAAACCCGAACCCGGAATTCCCTATTGCGAGAGGATAGTTGCCATCCTAGACCTTTAATTAAGGGTGTTATAAAGGGACAATTTTTGAGGCCCCAACGTTCTTATTCTAGTATCACTGATTTTTGCTTTGGGACACGCCATCCCCAATCAAAGTTTCTTAGAGAGGGGTTATCGACTTAATCGCGTCATCACAAGCTTTTGAAGAACTCCTTCACACAGATAGGAATACAATACAAGCAGGGCAGATAGCATCTAGTGTTTTTGGAAATCGGAATATACTCTCGTCGGATCCTTCTATTAAGAATATTGTCCACTTGGAACTAAGATTTGTCTATAGAAAGAATAAAACTCTGGGTAACATTATTACTCCTAGCTGTTATCAATCAAAAAATATATTTTTTTTTTAAATGTGGTCGTCGGAAACCTATGTGGGGCTCGCTACAGGATTATCCAAATGTCATATTGTGGAACATATGCAGCTTATTAAAGCTGCAGTTCAGTCAATATCCTGCATGTGTGTTTTTTTTTTAATAAATCAGTTCTGTAGTAAGAAAAAATACTTTTAGCATTTTCTGTTTTAAAAAAACAACTTTTAAAGACCAATTTTCTTGTATTCTATTTTAACAAGCATTTGCTAAGGTACTGCCCCTTCATAAGCCCTGGCACACCCCTTTGTCAGCCCTGCCCTCCCTCTAGCACATGTCAGTGCAGGAGTGCTCATGTATATAAACAGATCCCTTCACTAATTATGTCACCAAATTTCGACCTATCAATACATGGAGAACGAATTGACCTGCAGCTATACAGTTCTTTAGGTAATTAGAGATTGCACACATGAAACTATTGAAGTAAAAAAATAAATTAAAAAAAGACTGAACTGCAGCTTTAAAAGGAAGGATCTCACCCA
Organism: Ascaphus truei; assembly: GCF_040206685.1. NCBI lineage: Eukaryota > Metazoa > Chordata > Amphibia > Anura > Ascaphidae > Ascaphus > Ascaphus truei. The sequence goes on from NC_134483.1 coordinate 537,644,857, forward strand.
TCCAGTTTCTAAACACTGTCCACAGAGAGCTTTGAACAATTGTACATTCTCAACGATTGAACAAGTTCCCTCTCAAAGTTGCGGGGGTGATAGGGTTAATATACTTCATCATAGAGAAGCTGATTGAATATTCACATTCAGAACTATCTCCTATAGGGCTTAATAGTGAATGGGGTTTGAGACCGTTTTCGTTCATCATGCACTTTTTATTAAGGAAAAACTTAACCAATTTTTTTTCATATAACTAATATTGGTATTTTTTTATATTACCATAGTTTTTTGAGCCATTATATTTATGACAACCACATATAAACTATGCTATGTACTTTTCTGTCTTCTGACTTGAGAATATATATATGGATAATATATTGTGTTTTAAGTATATCGCTTATACTATATAATATAAGTATAATATACAAAATAATTTGGACAATTTGTAGATAGATCTTTATTAATGTCATATATATTTTTAATTGTATCTCATTCCACCAAGACTTGTGTACGTGTTGGAGATCTACTCGTATATAAATACTATTTTCTTTTTGCTAACTGGTCTGATAAACACAGCTGCATGTTGCTAGTGCCGGGCTTACATATTGTGTGTCTGCATTATAACATCTGTTATTTACATTGTATGGCAGCAATTCACATTGTAGAGTCCGCAGTCTGAATGACATGACCTCTGCCCCCTGTTTTTACAGGTGCCAGTCAGGGCGACCCTCTGTGCTGCCACGTCTTTCGATGCGCCGGCGAGATCCTTGCCCGCCATATTGTGGCTGTGTTGCCAAAGACAGACCAGGTTAGTGCATTGTAAATGAACCACTGTATCACATTGCTCTGCACTCACTCAGCAGGTCCAGAAATATGTTTAGGGGATTTTTATCATTTGAATCTAATATGAAATTGTCATGCTAAATTAGCCCTGATCAGTACAACTTTGTAATGACTGCATCTTTGGGTCTTCAGCTGTAATCCTCCATCCCAATTACCGCTTGTTCTGACAATAAAATTACTTCTTCACGAGATTGATTCGGGTTGTCGCTTTCAGCCACGAATATACACAAGAATAATACCAACACCCGCTGTTATTAGTAAATACAATGTATTGGTTACTCCGCTTTTGATAAAATTCAGCTTCTTACGGCACTCAGGATACCGCAGAATGTCAACCAGGGGAGCCCCCATCATCAATTAAGATGAACTCCCTGGTAAATATATTCCTGTGCTCACTAATGTACTGTGCGAAGAGCCGAGCACAGCTCCAGCTCAGCCACAGGTGAAGGACGGCTAACTTTCTGTGCCGGACAGGGAAACGCATTCCGGCAGCCAGCGCCCGGCTAGAGAAAACCGGGAAAGTCCAGCTAGACTCCCGCTTCTCATAACAAACTATTTCAGAGTTCGTTTCCACAGTAGTTTTCTGTTCACAGCAAAAGCACGTACATTTCAGCGTATCTTAGACATTTTAGTAAGAGACAAAAGTTAACCCAGCATGCACCTGGGCCATCAGAAACGCAACAAAACTCCATTCTCATTACAGCGCTTCATGAGATTGCTGTGTTCTTGTATATTCAGACCTGAATTTACAAACTGTCAAACGGGTCTCGAATTAATTAAACCAATAATATACCGTCTCGGCAGATCCCATGTTTGCCAGAAATGCTATCTTCAAATGTTGTCAGCTAATGAAAGGGGGGGAAGTTCCCTTCCAACACATTGGTGGGAGAGTCTCAAAACCAAACAGGATGACACATGAGGGTTAAGTCATTTCGGCACCGAAAGGGCCACAACACACGAGTTACGCGGCCCCTCCAGCTGGTCTTGACCAAGTGATCGTCTCTCGGTGAACCCAATAAGGGCGCCAAGTCCTTTTTTGGACTTTGTCTTTCTAATGTGCCAAAGGCGTAGCTCGGTGCTTTGGCTCTCAATGTCAGCTGTTGGGCAAGTCCCTGTGGCTCAGGCAGCACTGTTAGATTGTAAGCTCTTTGGTTAGGGGTTTGGTTCTGTGTCCAGTGCTGTTTATATTGTCAGTGTTATTGAGTATTAGATGAACCTCCCCGAATAGGGCTGGTGCCCAGATACATGGCTGCTCTAGTTTTACACACATTGATATGTATTTTCTTCTGTTTCTTTAGATCCTTTTTCAGGGTGATCTTGGGCTTCCGATCCTGAGTGTGGGGTCAGTGTGGAACACCTGGGAGTTCATGAAACAGGGTGAGCGTGTGTTCCTGGTCAGTAGTGCTGGGAATTCATGAAACAGGGTGAGCGTGTGTTCCTGGTCAGTAGTGCTGGGAGTTCATGAAACAGGGTGAGCGTGTGTTCCTGGTCAGTAGTGCTGGGAGTTCATGAAACAGGGGGAGTGTGTGTTCCTGGTCAGTAGTGCTGGGAGTTCATGAAACAGGGGGAGTGTGTGTTCCTGGTCAGTAGTGCTGGGAGTTCATGAAACAGGGGGAGCGTGTGTTCCTGGTCAGTAGTGCTGGGAGTTCATGAAACAGGGGGAGCGTGTGTTCCTGGTCAGTAGTGCTGGGAGTTCATGAAACAGGGGGAGCGTGTGTTCCTGGTCAGTAGTGCTGGGAGTTCATGAAACAGGGTGAGCGTGTGTTCCTGGTCAGTAGTGCTGGGAGTTCATGAAACAGGGGGAGCGTGTGTTCCTGGTCAGTAGTGCTGGGAGTTCATGAAACAGGGGGAGCGTGTGTTCCTGGTCAGTAGTGCTGGGAGTTCATGAAACAGGGGGAGCGTGTGTTCCTGGTCAGTAGTGCTGGGAGTTCATGAAACAGGGGGAGCGTGTGTTCCTGGTCAGTAGTGCTGGGAGTTCATGAAACAGGGGGAGCGTGTGTTCCTGGTCAGTAGTGCTGGGAGTTCATGAAACATGTTAGCGTGTGTTCCTGGTCAGTAGTGCTGGGAGTTCATGAAACAGGGTGAGCGTGTGTTCCTGGTCAGTAGTGCTGGGAGTTCATGAAACATGTTAGCGTGTGTTCCTGGTCAGTAGTGCTGGGAGTTCATGAAACAGGGTGAGTGTGTGTTCCTGGTCAGTAGTGCTGGGAGTTCATGAAACAGGGGGAGCGTGTGTTCCTGGTCAGTAGTGCTGGGAGTTCATGAAACATGTTGGCGTGTGTTCCTGGTCAGTAGTGCTGGGAGTTCATGAAACATGTTGGCGTGTGTTCCTGGTCAGTAGTGCTGGGAGTTCATGAAACAGGGGGAGCGTGTGTTCCTGGTCAGTAGTGCTGGGAGTTCATGAAACAGGGGGAGCGTGTGTTCCTGGTCAGTAGTGCTGGGAGTTCATGAAACAGGGGGAGCGTGTGTTCCTGGTCAGTAGTGCTGGGAGTTCATGATACAGGGTGAGCGTGTGTTCCTGGTCAGTAGTGCTGGGAGTTCATGAAACAGGGGGAGCGTGTGTTCCTGGTCAGTAGTGCTGGGAGTTCATGAAACAGGGGGAGCGTGTGTTCCTGGTCAGTAGTGCTGGGAGTTCATGAAACATGTTAGCGTGTGTTCCTGGTCAGTAGTGCTGGGAGTTCATGAAACATGTTAGCGTGTGTTCCTGGTCAGTAGTGCTGGGAGTTCATGAAACATGTTAGCGTGTGTTCCTGGTCAGTAGTGCTGGGAGTTCATGAAACATGTTAGCGTGTGTTCCTGGTCAGTAGTGCTGGGAGTTCATGAAACAGGGGGAGTGTGTGTTCCTGGTCAGTAGTGCTGGGAGTTCATGAAACAGGGGGAGTGTGTGTTCCTGGTCAGTAGTGCTGGGAGTTCATGAAACAGGGGGAGTGTGTGTTCCTGGTCAGTAGTGCTGGGAGTTCATGAAACAGGGTGAGCGTGTGTTCCTGGTCAGTAGTGCTGGGAGTTCATGAAACAGGGTGAGCGTGTGTTCCTGGTCAGTAGTGCTGGGAGTTCATGAAACATGTTAGCGTGTGTTCCTGGTCAGTAGTGCTGGGAGTTCATGAAACAGGGTGAGCGTGTGTTCCTGGTCAGTAGTGCTGGGAGCTCATGAAACATGTTGGCGTGTGTTCCTGGTCAGTAGTGCTGGGAGTTCATGAAACAGGGGGAGCGTGTGTTCCTGGTCAGTAGTGCTGGGAGTTCATGAAACAGGGGGAGTGTGTGTTCCTGGTCAGTAGTGCTGGGAGTTCATGAAACAGGGGGAGCGTGTGTTCCTGGTCAGTAGTGCTGGGAGTTCATGAAACAGGGGGAGCGTGTGTTCCTGGTCAGTAGTGCTGGGAGTTCATGAAACATGTTAGCGTGTGTTCCTGGTCAGTAGTGCACCTGCACAGTGAGATAATTCTGCGTGTTCTCTTCTTGTAATGATGATCTGGGATAGGACCATTGCCAGTACTCGCCACTATTATAGGGCTGCCCTGTAAAGCCCCAATAACAACGTAATGAAGGACTATATAGAAGACGGCAGTACAGACTTCTATCAGGAAATGTATTTAGCCAAAATACCAAAGTTTTGGTTACATAGCGTAGCCTTTATCAGGGTGACGTCGGTGCATGCCGGACGTTGCAGTGATGTCATGATCGTGAGGAGCGATCACATGATCGCTATGTGCCAGAGGCACTCAAAGGGTTAAAAAAAAAAAAAAATCTCTGGCCAAGTCAGACACAGTACCACTACTTTCACCACTGGCCACTACTATTATTTGTGTGTGAAAATCTCTTGTGACTCCTGTGGCCTCTACGTAGCACAGGTGGCAAACCACGGCAGCCAGGGCCGGATCGACGGAGGGAATTTCCTTGGGCTCCCCAAACCCTGTCCCCACTTGTTCAGGACAAATGAAAGGAGCCTGTCAGAGGGCGCCTCCCGTCTACCGGCCCTCAGCAGGCCCCCTCTGACAGGCACCTTCGCAGACGCCCTCTGCTCCGACAGGCCTCTCTGCGGATCTGGCACTACGTTAGGGTTAATAATATCACAAAAAGTGGTGATACGGCGTTCCTCTATAGAGTGGTGATCGGTGCTAATTAAATAATAGTACTAAGTGTGCAATAAGTGTATATAATATAAACGTGCAAGTGAGAAAACAATAATAAGTGATGAAATGCTGCACAACCCTCTTGAAAAGTTTCTGTTTTTCTTCTTCTTTGTACTTGGTCCGGAACTTTGGGGAGTGAAAGGTGTCACCATAAAAATAAAGGAATAAGAGACTACATAGTGTAATCAGCTCTCCCATAATTTAAATCTAGGATATCTGCCAAATGGAAACTCACACTTTTCAGGATGTAAAATAGCCTTTCCCACTGTGTATGTGGTTTACGAAATGAAGTTAGAATGCTCCTCTAGCGAGGGTCTTAGTGGTGGTGGTCACTATGTGATGTGTCCTCGGTAAGAAAAAATAGCACAAATAGTGTAACTCTGTATAAAACCGCGTCTATATTGGATCCCTTATCGCACTTGCATAAGTCCCAGAAGTATTAGGCACGTAATAATTATAGGCGAGTGGCTCGATCCGTTTCTCCCCTGACCCAGTCTGCGTCTCTCTCTGTCCTGTTTGCTGGGCTCCCGGCGAGCGTCACGTCACATCTGGCGGCGGGTCGCGTCACTTCCGGGATCGGGATTGTACAGGAGAATGGGCTGCGCTTGCCTTGGGGAATCCGGTCACGCCTACAGCAACCAATACGTGTTTTGCTATCCAGCTTCCTCACGAGTGATCCAATGTAGACGCGGTTTTATATTGCACTATTTGTGCTATTTTTTCTTACCGAGGACACATCACATAGTGGCCACCACCACTAAGACCCTCGCTAGAGGAGCATTCTAACTTAATTTCGTAAACCACATACACAGTGGGAAAGGCTATTTTACATCCTGAAAAGTGTGAGTTTCCATTTGGCAGATATCCTAGATTTAAACTGTGGGAAGCTGATTACACTATGTAGTCTTTTATTCCTTTATTTTTATGGTGACATCTGCACTCCTCAAAAAGTTCCGAACTAACTACGTTAGGGTGGCCTGCAGGGAGACCCGGGCCCCTTGAATCACCGGGCCTGGGACAGGGTGACCCTGCATACACGTAACCCGGAAAGAAAGCTCACCGCTCTTACATTGGCCTAGACAGGTTCGTGACGTGCAGAGAAGCCGCTAGGGGAGATTACACAAATACAAGGAGCGAGAAAGGGACACGTCGGAGAGTAGAGTCACAAGGGCACAGCCGAGGGCTGCAGAGCACATGACATTACTGCGTGTAGACATTTGTCCTACTTTGCCCATGCATTGAGTCAGCTGTGACTGCTGTTTTTCTCTCTGTGTTTACCCTGGTAAAGGTTTCATAGAGGTGCTGGACACGGCTCGAAGCAGCCAGGCTGGGGGCCCCTTCTCCAGGTTCAGCCTTCTGAAACTCAAGCAGTCGTCCGCGCTGGGAGGAGCCAGCCTCGGAGCCAAGCACATCGGACACACCCTGCCCCTCGACTACACAGCCAATGTGGATGTCTTCTACGTGCACTCCTTTCCATAGAGTGGGATTTAATGCTGCGGTCCCACTCTGCAACAGGTGTACGTTTACCATTTCCCCACACTTGTTTTCGCATTTCTCTGTTGGTGTTTACTCGGCCAGTGCCAAACCCCTGCAAAGTCCTGGACGTGGAACACAAGGGCCACACTGTGTCCTCAATTATCTCGCGATCTTCAACAAGACAGATGCAGCGGTTCTCCATTCCTGTCCCCAAGACCCCCCCAGAGCCCCCTCTCTCTCCCCCCCAAAAAGGTAAAATTTTCAGGATATACCTGCTTCAGCACAGGTGACTCAATCAGACCCTACTTCAGAACAGGTGGCTCAGTGTCAGACTGAGCCACTGATTGAGCCACCTGTGCTGAAGCAGCTGGGGGGGGGGGGGAGATCTTGAGGACTGGAGTTGAGAACCCCTGTTTTAATGTAATAGCGTAAGTGTTCTTCCGACTCTAGATTTTGTTTTGCCAAAAACTTGCAAGCGCTCCCAAGTCCCTTGTTCAGGTGTTTTAATACATTGCCGGCGTGGAGAGGCTGGGATACGTGTTAACACCTGGTCACATTTAGACATGAAGGCCTGGCTTGAAGAAACACCACCACAAATTATTATGGAACCTACTATTCATAGTGTGGCTCATAACAAAGTCTCAGCCCGCCCTCCCAACGCTGAACTGATCAGGAACGAGTCGGCGTCCGCAGAGGTAATAAATGACGTGGATATTTCAGAGCAGAGTACTTTGTGCATTCAGGCCGAATTTTTTTTCCGATTGAGTGGGACCGCACTATGATGGCAGCAACAACCCCAAATTTAAATAAAGAAGCACGGTTGAACACTACAATGTGTTTTTGGGTAACTACGAAGTTGTGGCGATGGATAATCATTCAGAAGATAATTTGCCCATACTGTACACTGTAACTCCAGCAGCAGAAGCACAGGAGACCTCCAGTTGGTGTTCATGCCAATAGCAAGTGGGCCCTTCCGGAGCAGTGTCCCGAACGTGTAACTTGTGGGCCATTGCTTGGCCTGAAGTTCAGTAGAGAACAAGATGTCAGTGTGTCTATTATGATATCTATTAAAGGTGATATCCAAAATCGATTTTGAGACACATCGTCAAACCAAAAATGCCTCCAACCCAAATGCCACTTGCCCATTTCTTTGAGGACACCATTACTTTGTCTCTTAGCTGTAGTAAGAGCCTGTCTTGGGCCACACCCCTGCTGAGTGGGGGAGGTGGGGTATTTAAAATGGTCGCATTCTCGCCTTCTTTTCTGGGAGGTAGATCTGTAGTTTTTAAATGAATCTTTATACTACACATTGTTATTATAACGTGACCTTTTCCTGGTCACCAGATGTTTACCTGGGGCAGTTGTGTAGCCTAACAATATTTCAACAAGTAGGTTTTTTTGTTAAAGGGGCCATCCATCCAAAAGATGCATTCCGCAAATTAAAGTTTTCTTCTAAATATGCCTTCTTTCTTTTTTTTAATGGGGGATTTATTTATCTTTTAACCGCCGCGCTGCGAGAAAAGGAAACCGGTAGCAAAATAGATGGAAAGTATATGTTGAGCCATGCGTGTTCAATTGAAGGGAGCCGCGATGTTGGGAACTCTACTAGTAATATATATATATGTATATACCAGTGGTTCCCAAACTTTTTCGGTTCAAGGCTCCCAAAGGTGATCAGGATTTTTCCACGGCACCCAAAGTGAAAACAAAGTTGCATATACATACCTAACAGTTGGAGAGCGCAGTCTCGCACAGTCTGTGTCTGTCCTCTCTCTCACACTCTCACTCTCATATACACACAGGGGAAATCAGAACGGGGAGGGGGGAAAAATCAGAGCAGGGGGGGGGGAAGCAAGAAAGGCATGGAGCAGTACTCACCACGTGCTCCATGTAGGAAGAGGCGGGCCTCTCTTTGCAAGCTCGTATAGAGCTTACTGCGGGCCCAAAAAAAAACCCTGGCAGCGTGCCAACATGCTGCCTGGCGCATCGCAAGCGCGCTAAATCCTGTCACCTCCGTGGTGACCGGGCGACGGGATTTATCGAGGTGCCCCTAGTCCCGCCCCCAACCCCGCTTTAAAATAAAATATATAAATAAAATACATTTAATAAATTCCTAGTCAGAACATTCGTTTTTGACATAAATGTATTTATTGTATTACATTATACTACAATTAGTCCTTGTTACGTGTGTGTGTGTGTGTGTGTGTGTGTGTGTGTGTGTGTGTGTGTCGGATCTAGAAATAAAAGCCAGATGTGAATGGCTAGTTTCCTGAACCCCTTAACCAGTGTCTGGACGTCCCCGCTTCACAATATCTAAAGCAGCAATCCCACCTGCGATCTTACCTGATCCGCAGTCCCTCAATGTCCAGGTACCCTCATTCCCGCAATGTTATACATTGGAGGGGAGGTGTTCCCTACCTGTCTTCTGGGTTAGGGGGGGTTCCGATGTCTTCCGTGTGAAGCTTGAGTCAGATCTGGAAGAAAGCAGTATAGGTTATTTCAGTGTAGTATAGGGCAGTTAAGATATATAGGGTAAATAAGAGATCCAGAGTGTGGGGGAGAGAGAGTGTGGGGGAGAGAGAGAGAGAGTGTGGGGGAGAGAGAGAGAGTGTGGGGGAGAGAGAGAGAGTGTGGGGGAGAGAGAGAGAGTGTGGGGGAGAGAGAGAGAGTGTGGGGGAGAGAGAGAGAGTGTGGGGGAGAGAGAGAGTGTGGGGGAGAGAGAGAGAGAGTGGGGGAGAGAGAGAGTGTGGGGGAGAGAGAGAGTGTGGGGGAGAGAGAGAGTGTGGGGGAGAGAGAGTGTGGGGGGGAGAGGGAGAGGGGGGGAACGAGAGTGTGGGGGGGAGAGAGAGTGTGGGGTGGGAGAGAGAGTGGGGGAGAGAGAGAGTGGGGAAGAGAGAGAGTGTGGGGGGAGAGAGAGTGGATAGACACAGAGGGGAGAAACGGTGGGTGACACACACAGAGGGTGGGTGATACACAGAGAGAGAGGGTGGGTGACTGAGTGACTGACTGGGGTGGGGTGACTGACTGGGGCGGGGGTGACTGACTGGCTCGGTAACTGACTGGGGCAGGGATGACTGGGTGACTGACTCACTGGGGGGTGGGGTGACTGACTGGGGGAGGGTGACTAACTGGGGGGGTGACTGACTGGGGGGGGTGACTGACTGGGTGACGGGGTGACTTGGTGGGGTGACGGGGTGACTGGGTGGGGTGGCGGGGTGACTTGGTGGGGTGATTGGGTGGGGTGACGGGGTGATTGGGTGGGGTGACAGGGTGATTGGGCGGGGTGACGGGGTGATTGGGCGGGGTGATTGGGGGGTGGGAGATGTGACACTTCTGGTATCCTACCCACACACACTCCCACGCACACACACACTCTCCCATGCATGCACACACACACCCATGCACACACTCTCTCCCATGCACGCACACACACTCTCCCATGCACGCACACACACTCTCCCATGCACGCACACACACACACACACACACATACACACACTCTCCCATACATGCACACACACTCACACACACACTCTCCCATGCATACACACACACACACTCTCCCATACATGCACACACACACACACTCCCATGCATGCACACACACACACACACACACACTCTCCCATGCATGCGCACGCACACGCACACACACACGCACACGCACACACACACACACACACACGACGGGGAAGAAGAGGAAAGGCCGCGCGACCGAGCACCACCACCACTGCCCCGCTCGCCCCCCGCGACCATCTCCCACCCTGCGCGGACAGCCACGGGACAGTGGGGAAGCGGAGACAAAGTAGGTAAGGGGGGAACACCCCTGCTACCATCTCCAACCCCCCGCGGGGATCGGGGGAAGCGGGAAGTGGCGCGGGAAGCCGGGGTAAGCGGGGAACACCCCCACTACCATCACCCGCCCCCCAAGGGTATCGCGGGAAGCCGGGGTAAGCGGGAACACCCCCACTACCATCACCCGCCCCCAAGGGTATCGCGGGGAACACCCCCACTACCATCTCCAGCCCCGCGCGGGGATCGGGGGAAGCGGGAAGTGGCGCGGGAAGTGGGGAATACCCCCACTACCATCACCCGCCCCCCAAGGGTATCGCGGGAAGCCGGGGTAAGCGGGGAACACCCCCACTACCATCACCCGCCCCCCAAGGGTATCGCGGGAAGCCGGGGTAAGCGGGGAACACCCCCACTACCATCACCCGCCCCCAAGGGTATCGCGGGGAACACCCCCAATACCATCTCCAGCCCCGCGCGGGGATGGGGGGAAGCGGGAAGTGGCGCGGGAAGCGGGGAATACCCCCACTACCATCACCCGCCCCCAAGGGTATCACCGGAAGCCGGGGTAAGCGGGGAACACCCCCACTACCATCACCCGCCCCCCAAGGGTATCGCAGGAAGCCGGGGTAAGCGGGGAACACCCCCACTACCATCACCCGCCCCCAAGGGTATCGCAGGAAGCCGGGGTAAGCGGGGAACACCCCCACTACCATCACCCGCCCCCAAGGGTATCGCAGGAAGCCGGGGTAAGCGGGGAACACCCCCACTACCATCACCCGCCCCCAAGGGTATCGCAGGAAGCCGGGGTAAGCGGGGAACACCCCCACTACCATCACCTGCCCCCAAGGGTATCGCGGGGAACACCCCCAATACCATCTCCAGCCCCGTGCGGGGATGGGGGGAAGCGGGAAGTGGCGCGGGAAGCGGGGAATACCCCCACTACCATCACCCGCCCCCCAAGGGTATCGCGGGAAGCCGGGGTAAGCGGGGAACACCCCCACTACCATCACCCACCCCCCAAGGGTATCGCAGGAAGCCGGGGTAAGCGGGGAACACCCCCACTACCATCACCCGCCCCCAAGGGTATCGCGGGGAACACCCCCACTACCATCTCCAGCCCCGCGCGGGGATCGGGGGAAGCAGGAAGTGGCGCGGGAAGTGGGGAATACCCCCACTACCATCACCCGCCCCCCAAGGGTATCGCGGGAAGCCGGGGTAAGCGGGGAACACCCCCACTACCATCACCCGCCCCCCAAGGGTATCGCGGGAAGCCGGGGTAAGCGGGGAACACCCCCACTACCATCACCCGCCCCCAAGGGTATCGCGGGGAACACCCCCAATACCATCTCCAGCCCCGCGCGGGGATGGGGGGAAGCGGGAAGTGGCGCGGGAAGCGGGGAATACCCCCACTACCATCACCCGCCCCCAAGGGTATCGCGGGAAGCCGGGGTAAGCGGGGAACACCCCCACTACCATCACCCGCTCCCAAGGGTATCGCAGGAAGCCGGGGTAAGCGGGGAACACCCCCACTACCATCACCCGCCCCCAAGGGTATCGCAGGAAGCCGGGGTAAGCGGGGAACACCCCCACTACCATCACCCGCCCCCAAGGGTATCGCAGGAAGCCGGGGTAAGCGGGGAACACCCCCACTACCATCACCCGCCCCCAAGGGTATCGCGGGGAACACCCCCAATACCATCACCCGGGGTTCGGGGGGAAGCGGGAAGTGGTGCGGGAAGCCAAGGGGGAAGGAGAAGGGGGGGACACCTCCGCCCCCTGGCGGGAAGCCGGGGTAAGCGGGGGCCGGGGAGAGAAGGGGGAAAACCCACGCTACCATATCCAGCCACGCGCGGGTATCGGGGCGGGGGGAGCGGGGAGTAAGGGGGAACTGCAGGAGGCAGGGAAGGAGCAGAGGGGATGGAGGATTGGAGAGTACTTATTCTCGTACTCTCCAACAGATCTCCGGCCAGAAAAAATGGCCGTTCGCTGGGGGCGGGCTCATATAGAGCCTGGCCGCGCGTCCACAAAGCCTGGGAGCGCGCGCCAATCAGCAAACAGGTAGGGGGAGTTTTTTTTTTTTGTTTCAGGCAGCGCGAGCGGGAAAATTTAAAAAAACAAACACGTGTGCTGCTTGGGCCAATATTTACTCGCCCGGGGGTTAAATCCACACGCCCTGGGCGTGTAAATGTATAGGATTGTCGAACACTGTATATATATATATATATATATATATATATATATATATATATATATATATATATATATACATATATATATATATATATATATGTAGTCATGCCTAACAATGCCTACAGTCATCAGGTTTTACTGCCAGCAGGAGAGATAAGTTACAGGAATGCCAGCAGTAATCATGGAGGTTTGCCCTCACACCCTGGCGAGGTGCCCTATGTACGGATGGGAGTGGCTACATGTTCTGAGTCCATTATTAGTGACATCAGAGATGTGCCTGCTTCCTGAGGTATATAAGGCACTACACTGCCTAAAGTTAGTGCGTGTGGTTGCTGCGGGTTGATGTTACAAGGTGAAGCAGCCAGTTAAAGGTGCCCACTAGTGTCGTAACTAGTGGCATCAATTTATATCAAGCCAGAGAAGGCCAACTGTGTCCAGGGACCTGGCACAGGGGTGATCTCTCTACGGGGAGAGGGAATCCCACTCCATTGGGAGGGCGTACCTTTTAAAGGGAATCACGGAAGAATGTGCGGCTGAGACAAGCAGCTGGCCCTTATCACCACGCACAATAAATATGGCTTGTTTACCAAGAACCCCATGGTGTGAGTCTGCAATTACTCTCCTGGGGCCCTCACCACCAAGAAGGAGTTCCTCATCAGGACCATCTACCTGCATAAGCATAGATCCTGATGAGGTGGAGGCGCTGCACGTGATGTAAGTAGGACTCGTCACCCACTACCTCAGATACCTGTCTTGTTGACATCCCCGAATACCATCATGCGGGAGACTCAGGAGTCATGTTGCCTACAGGTGCACCACCATACACAGACATGTAATGGGGCTGGATAGACCAATGTGAGATTGGGTGGGTCAGACCAGACACAAACAGGCGTTAAAGTTGGAGGCTGTGTGCCGTAGGGGGGGGGGGGAGGGCCGTGTGCCATAGGGGGGGGAGGTCCGTGTGCCGTAGGAGGGGGAGGTGGGGGTAGGGCCGTGTGCCGTAGGGGGGAAGGCCGTGTGCCGTAGGCGGGGGAGGGCCGTGTGCCGTAGGGGGGGGGGAGGGCCATGTGCCATTGGGGGGGGGGGAGGGCCGTGTGCCGTAGGCGGGGGAGGGCCGTGTGCCGTAGGGGGGGGGAGGGCCATGTGCCGTTGGGGGGGGGGGGAGGGCCGTGTACCGTAAGGGGGGGAGGGCCGTGCGCCGTAAGGGGGGGGAGGGCCGTGTGCCGTAAGGGGGGAGGGCCGTGTGCCGTAAGGGGGGGGAGGGCCGTGTGCCGTAAGGGTGGGGGGAGAGGGCCGTGTGCCGTAATGGGGGGGGAGGGCCGTGTGCCGTAAGGGGGGGGAGGGCCGTGTGCCGTAAGGGGGGGGGGAGGGCCGTGTGCCATAAGGGGGGGGGGAGGGCCGTGTGCCGTAAGGGGGGGAGGGCATATTTTTTTTAACTAGAAGCCCTTGTTCCCCGCTGCTGGCGGCCCTAATCGCGGCACCCCTCTAGGTATGCACCTTGAGAAAGAGCGGAAGCTCGAAACGCGTTGGTGGGGGCCTGAGGGCTCGTTTTGTATACCATGCTCTGATCCAATAAAACCTTTTTTATGGGGGGACACTCTCTAGATAATATTTTTTTCCAGTAGTGCTTCATCTCTCCGTCGAACCTGTTGCAATCTTTGGAGAGCCGGCAGCACACACCTGAGAAGGAAAAAGACCCACTGAAGACCACTCTACAAAAACGTGAGTGATTTGCTCCTGTACACACCAAACAAATCCTATTCAATGAGTGAGACTGGACACAAGCAAGTGTGAGTATTCACCAATCAAGAGGTGTTACTCATCCGGTTTATTGATATGTTGGATATGGTGTAACATTGGTTTAATGGCCTATCAATTTGTGGGACACTTCTGGGATATGGAATTATAGCATCATAATTTATGGAAACCAAGCAGCTGGTTGGGTCTGTGTTAGAGCACCATACAGCTTTTTTTGCTCTCACTAGCTGCCCCACTCATCACCTCCGCAAAAGGTCACTCCAATGAGTTCCATCTCTCCTCAATCCGTCCCAATATACCACCGCCACGGACAGCACGTGACTAAGGCTGCGTCCATGGTAATTTCTCCCGTGCCGAGGCATATATAGACTATATAGAAATATAGTGAGATCCCCAGTACAATCTACTCATACACCCTGATAGACAAAATTCAGGGCAAGTATTGGTGTATTGGAGTTCTATACAGCTAGATCTGTGTACAATCCCCAGTAGAAAAACAGTATTGTGTTATTAGCACAGTGTAGCATGACTAGGTGCCCAAACAAATTGGAGACACTGCGCCTATGTAGAATATTACAAAATGTATAGGGCAACTCAGTAGTGTCGGGCTATAGGAGTATAGCATCTATTGGGGGATAGGTGTAACTCTATTCAATGTATCTATACAATATCCTTATGTACATGATATTGCATATATGCATATGTACGCAGCTGCAATGTCCTATAAATAATAGACATATAACAAGGCAGCTGCTCAATATTTTTTAGTTCACAAAATGTCCTCAATTTAATTGTTTTTAGTGCTGAATTAAGCTGAACATGAATACACTCACATTCTCTAGTAATAACAATGATGAAGAATAGTCAAGTTTCAGGCAGGTCCCCTAAACCTGCCTTAGCCCATAATCTGCAACCTTTAGCTGCCTTCTCTGCCCATCTTCCCCCACCCTTTCTGCCCATCTTCCCCCACCCTTTCTGCCCAAGACCTTACTACACATAAGATTGAGTCCATCAGACATGACATCTGTTCATGTCAGGCTCCCCACGCACCATCTACCGCCCTTCGCACATCTACATCCACCCTCCGCTAATTTTCCCCTGTGACTGAGGATGAGGTCTCCATGCTCCTCACCCTCCAACTTTCCACCTTGATCTTATTCCCAAACTTCTCCTCTGCACCCTCTCTGGCCCACTAAGCCCTACCCCATAGTCGCCTTTTTAACCTCTCATCCCCAGAACATTCCCATCTTCATTTAAACATGCCCTAATCATGCCCTAATCATTCCCAGTATAAAGAAGCCCTCTGTTGACCCAACATCCCTCTCTAACTATTTATTTATCAAATATTTTACCAGGAAGTAATACATTGAGAGTTACCTCTCGTTTTCAAGTATGTCCTGGGCACAGAGTTAAGACAAATAATACATGGTTACAAATACAGTTACATAAATGAACAAGGTATACATTATATACAAAACATTGCATGCCCAGTTAAAGATAATATACATTATGGGCGTATGAAACAGTTACAGACCAGATTAAAATTTGTGACAGCCTTAGATTTGAAAGAACTTAAACTGGTGGTGGATGTGAGAGTCTCTGGTAGGTTGTTCCAGTTTTGGGGTGCATGGTAAGAGAAGGAGGAACGTCCGGATACCTTGTTGAGCCTTGGCTCGAGTGATGACCAATCTAGTTCTTTGAGCATTTCGCAGTGATGTGTGTTATAGTTGCATTGGAGAACAAAATGACAAATTGAATTGTAGAGGGTGTCAAGTTTGCCAAGGTGGGTTTGAGGTGCCGAGCCATATACTATGTCTCCATAGTCAATAATTGGCATTAGCATCTGCTGTGCGATACGCTTTCTGACCAGGAGACTTAGGGAGGATTTGTTCCTGTAAAGTACCCCTTGTTTGGCATAGGTCTTGGTTGTCAGGGTATCAATGTGCATCCCGAATGTTAAGTGGGGGTCAAACCATATGCCCAGGTATTTAAAACTAGTGACAGGGGTTAGGGTGGTGTTAGCGTTGGTTCTAATCTGGAGCTCAGTCACTGGAAGCTTTAAAAATGTAGTCTTGGTCCCAAATGTGACGATAGCTTCCACAGGCTTATTAATATTACACAAAAATAACTGGGTTTGAACTGAACGAGGCTTAAGATATAATAAATTGTATTTATTCCTTAGAATAAAGGTGAACACAACAGATAATACAGTAACAAACAAGAAGTACACTTACTTAGGGGTTGGGGAATGAGAAGTATGATGTAGCATTTCTCTCAGCAATCAGGAAATCATTCAGGTGATATCAGGTAACCATATCAGCAAACAAAGACAAAGGATATATGGGTGGACAGCAGTTTATAAACCTTTTGTCCCTCTATCTGTAACATTAAGCACCGGTGATTGGTTTTCAATTACCTCCAGCCAATCTTTAACATGGGAACACATTTCAACACATGCCCCCCTGCTAGCTGGCACAGGCGCAGTAGAACTCTGGGGTCTCATTTCTGTAGCCCCACATATGCAAATGGAATGCCAGCCATTCTACCCATTTGGCTTTATGGCAGGAAAACCTTTGTTGGAAGGTGTTAAATGGAACACTTAAGAACTGCTCTGGTTTGAGCCTCGGATAAACAGTGAGGGTGACAAAACTCTTTGAACAATACTTAAGTCCTAGACATTCGGTCACCTCTCCGGCCATCTGCTACCTTATGGCCAAAGAAATTTCCTCTGGAATTTATCCATACCGTAGAATACAGTATTAAGCATAAAACATAGACGTATTAAAATATCCGATTCCGGTGGGTCTAGCAGGTCCAAACTTCCCAGTTCGCATTGCCAGAACTGGGACACCATATGGTCCAAAAAGCGACTTGCTACGACCTAAGGAACCGGAGTTACACAAATGCACATTAAATCATTTTAATACAAAAATCTCCACTGAAAAAGAAATCTCAGCTTTTCACTAAATTCCCATTGAAAACAATGGGCAGCTCCGCCATAGACTTTCAATGGTAAATCGCCGCCATTGAAGTCAATGGGGTTTTTCTGCCATTGAAGTCTATGGGAAAAGTCCCGAACTTCAAGGGGGTCCATACTCCGTCGGGTTGGTCCAAGCGGGTCAAGGATGGTTCTGCAGCGATGCCGGAGCAGTGGCTACAGATACCCCAAACCCTGATCCGCTGGACCCTCCGGAACCGGAGCTATGGAATACCAAAATTCAGTTTTTTCCACTTAGTCATTTTTCAGAGCCGTTTTCTTTTGCCGCCGCCGGCAAAGCCTATGGCGCGGCCCGCTCTATCTGGTTCGACCCTTAGCGGGGGTCCAGGATTCGGGGACCCGGTGGTGGTCGAGTGGGGGGAAGCCTCGGAACTAGGGGCAAAAAGAATTTTATTTCTAGGTGCCCTAGAACTGTTTATTCCAACATCAATTAACTTTGAACTTGACTCAAGTGATTTTAACTCTTTTAAAGGACATTGTATCCGCTTTGCGGTTTGCGGTCTGGACGGCAGCCAACTCGTTCTTCGAAAGGGTACCTCGAGGCATCTCCACTGAAGTCAATGGGCCCATTGACTTTCAATGGGAAACCGCCGCTCTCCCTCTCGGATGCCACCTGCTGGTCTTTACAGGAAACAGGACTAAAACAGCACAATCTTCCATTGGAATGCATTGAGCCCTAATGGCGGCCAATGGGGACCTGCAAAATGGTGCCTGAAAAGGTGGGAAAACTACACAAAGAGCTATAATCATTAAAGAACTATTAACCCTTGTGCTCCCGGATGGATTCTAGTGTGTGTGTCATGCAGACACTGATTAACACAGACATTACAATGGAACAGGGGAACAGGGGAAAATACATTTACAGGTCATAACAAGGGTTAAATCACATTTCTCTGCTGTGCGATACGCAGTCCAGTTAACCCCTTGTCTCCCTGGTGCGGTCAGGGGTGGCCAAATGGGGTGCAACCCCTTTAATACCGGGCCACCCCCTTTCTCCCTCTACACCTCCCCTTCTTAATGCGTGTCCTGTGGCCCACTGGCCCTGACGGGGAGTGGGGCACTGCTGGCACCATTAATGAATTCAGTCTCAGAGGGATAGTCCTGGCGTGAAAGTCCATCAGCATTGCTGTTTTCACTGCCCTTTTTGTGCTGAATGGTAAATTGAAATTCTTGCAAAGCCAAGCTCCATCTCAGCAGTTTGGCATTCTCACCTGATGCCCTCTGTAGCCAACTCAGGGGATTGTGGTCTGTGATGACCATGAAAGCCCTCCCATAGACATAGGGCTGGAGCTTTTTGAGTGCCCACACAATGGCCAAGCACTCCTTTTCATTGGTGGCATATGCCACCTCCCTGGGGAGCAGTTTGCGACTGAGAGACACCACAGGGTGCTCTTTGCCGTCGTCCCCCACCTGGCTCAACACAGCCCCCACACCAAAGTCTGAGGCATCAGTCTGAATTAGAAAATGCTTGGTATAATCTGGCGCAGCCAGGATGGGGGCCTCAGCAAGCGCAGCTTTCAGTGCCTGGAAAGCAGTTTCACAGGCAGGAGACCAGGTAATAAGCACAGGCAGTTGCTTCTTAGTCAGATCAGTCAGGGGTTTGGCCACAGCGCTGTACTGTGGGACAAATTTCCTGTAGTACCCTGCGGTGTCCAAAAATGCCATGACCTGTTTCTTGGTTTTTGGAACAGGCCACTGAACTATGGCTTCTACCTTGGCTGGCTCTGGTTTGAGATGCCCTCCACCCACCCTGTGCCCTAAGTACAGGACTTCTGCCATCCCTACCATACACTTAGTGGGTTTTAAGGTAAGCCCAGCCTCCCTGATCCTATCCAGCACCGCAGCTACATGTCCTATGTGGGATTCCCAGGAATTACTAAAGACAGCAATGTCATCTAAGTAAGCTCTGGCATCGCTCTGCATCCCTTCCAGTAACCTATTGACCAGGCGTTGGAAGGTAGCCGGGGCATTCTTCATCCCAAATGGCATCACCAAAAACTCATAGAGGCCACTTGGAGTGATGAATGCTGACTTCTCCCTAGCCTCCAGGGTCAGGGGAATCTGCCAATAGCCTTTGCTCAGATCCATGGTGGTCAGATACTTTGCCCCCGCGAGTTCATCTAGTAACTCATCCATGCGGGGCATGGGGTAAGCATCTGACACCGTCCCAGCATTGAGCAACCGGTAGTCCACACAAAACCTGGTGGTTTTGTCCTTCTTAGGCACTAGGACTACTGGACTTGCCCAAGGGCTCTGGGACGGAGTAATTACCCCTAGGGTCAGCATCTCCTCTATCTCTCTTTCCATACTGGTCTTGACCTCTGCTGACACTCTATAAGCGTGCTTATGCAGAGGCTGCAGGTCCCCTGTGTGTACTGGGTGTTTGGTGAGATGTGTGGTCCCTGGCATGTCAGTGAAGAGGGCGCTATACTGAGCTAGCATGTCCCTGACTTCTCCCTTCTGCCTAGCACTCAACTGTGCCCCTATCTCTACCTGCTCAACAGTGTTTCCTTGCTTTGCCTCCCCTAGGAGATCAGGCAGAGCATTGCTCGCCGGATCCTCCAGCAGTGGGCTACAAATGGCCATTACTGCTCCCATACTCGGTGCTCTGTATTCCTTTAGCATATTAATGTGATATGTCTTGTGCCTCTCAGGCGCTACCTGTACAACATAGTTGCACTCATTCACCTTTCGGATAACCGGGTACGGTCCCGACCAGGCAGCCATCAGCTTGTTCTTCCGAGTGGGTTTGAGAACAAGCACCTGCTGTCCTGGGATGAATTCTCTGCTACAGGCCTGCTGGTCATACCATTGCTTCTGCTTGGTCTGAGCAGCCCTGAGGTGGTCCTGGGCCACCCCCATAAGCATCTCTAACCAGTCTCTGAGATCTACTACATACTGGATCACTGAAGCATCAGTAGCAGTAGTCTCCCCTTCCCATCCCTCACGGAATAGGTCCAGAGATCCACGTATCCTGCGGCCATATAGTAGCTCGAAGGGGGAGAAGCCTGTAGATTCTTGCGGTACCTCTCGGTATGCAAACAGCAAGTGCTGCAGGTGAATCTCCCAGTCTTTCCCCTCCGCCTCTATAAAGGTCCAAAGCATCTGCTTCAGGGTACCATTAAACCTCTCACATAATCCGTTTGTTTGGGGATGGTAAGGGGTAGTGCGCCGGTGCTGTACACCGCAAGCATCCCAGAGACAATGTAACAGTTCACTCATGAACTGCGACCCCTGATTGGTTAGGATCTCACTAGGGAAACCTACCCTAGCAAAAATGTTCAGCAGAGCTGCTGCCATTGTCTTGGCACTTATGGTGCCCAGCGCTACCGCCTCAGGGTACCGGGTGGCAAAATCCACCACCGTGAGGATGTAGCGCTTCCCTGACCTGCTAGGAATCATGAGGGGTCCTATCAGGTCCATCGCTACCTTCTGGAAGGGTTCCCCTATTATCGGTAGGGGTTTCAGGGGTGCCTTCACACGGTCGCCCGCCATACCCACTCGCTGGCAGGCATCACAAGAGCGGCAGAAATTGCTCGCATCTCGGGATGCCCCCGGCCAGTAGTAACGCTTTAATAACCGGGCTCGCGTCCTGGTGACCCCCTGATGTCCCGCTAACGGAATAGAGTGAGCTACCCGTAACAATTGCTGTCGGAACCCCTGGGGTACTACTAGCTGTCGCTTACCGGTCAATCTGTTCTCTATCCCCGGGTTCCCTTCTTCTCTGTATAGGAGTCCCTTATGCCATAGGCAGCGCTCAGTGCCCTCCCCTGCCTGAGATTCGGACGCCCAAAGTCTCACGCCGGCCAGGGTAGGGTCTGTCTTCACTGCCTCCCTAAACTGGGCTCCTAAATCTGGCCACCCCCCAGTCATGTCATTGTCAGGGGACAGGGTAAGGGGGAACAGTACGTCAGCCTGTGGTTGCAACTGATCCTGGCTTACCTCCCCGGGCTCCTCTGCGCCCTCTGCTAACGTTGGTCCCAAAGGCTGGGGGACTGGGGTGGCCACCGCCGGCATTGCCGCGGTCTGGCTCCGGGTAACCGCCGCCACTGCAGCGGCTGGGGCACACAGTCATAGGTGCAGGTCATTGGTCCCAGGTCGTTGCCCAAAAGAATTTCAGCATCCAAACCTGGTAAAACCCCCACCTCCCGCACACCCTTGCCCACCCCCCAATCCAAAAAAATGCGGGCCACCTGCAGGAAACGTGGCTCTCCGTCAGCCACAGTGATCTGCATCCCAGGGCCTGGGAGCAATTCCTCTGGCCGGACCATATCAGGTCGGACCAGGGTCACTGCAGCTCCTGAATCAAGCAAGCCGACTGCTTGCCGGCCACCGACTGTGACCGGGGTGAGATGCTTGCTCCTGCCGTCCGTCGGCTGCAGGTCTGCGCGTTGATGTCCTCCGCTCCTGGCTGTAAGCACCGATGAAACCAGGGTAGGGGTGACATGGGACGTCTCCCTGGGAGTTGTTTCCATGACCGGTCCTGGTTCTTTGGTGGAAGCCACCCGCACGCGGGCTACCGGCTTTGCAGCTGGGGTGCGTTGCCCTCGATAAGGTCCGTTGGAACGCAGGGGTTGCGGGAAATCTGGTCTGAGGTGACCAGTGCTGTTGCAATTGTAGCACCGGCGCTCATGCCGGAGCTCTCCTGCCTTCTGTGACCCGCTGCCCGCAGGCGGCTTTTGGGTCCACTGGGGGGTACTCACAGCTTTCTTGGCCGGCGCCGGTGGGGTTACCGCTTTGGCTGGTACCTTGGCGGTCATCTGGGACAGGCTGACCACATAGTCATCTGCCATCCTCGCCGCCTCGGTGTAGGTCTTGGGCTTTTTATCATACACAAAAGCCCTCAGCGCCGGCGGGCACTGCTGCATGAGCTGCTCCTGAAAGATGAGGTCCAGCAGGCGTTGGTAAGTCCTGGCCTCAGAGCCCTCCACCCAGTGTAACCCATACAAAGCCATGCGGGTCACATAAGTGACATAGGTCTCCTGAGGGTGCCTCTCCTCCAGCCGGAACTTACCCCTGTAAGCTTCAGGGGTAAAACCGTGCTGAAACAGCAAAAGTTCTTTCAGGTGGTCATAGTCATCAGCAAACTCCTCTGTAAGCGCCATCAAAGTCTGTTTAGCCAAGCCGGAGAGCAGCGGGTCCAGGCGTGCAACCCTATGCTGGGGAAGCACCCCGTACCGCCGGCACTGCATTTCAAAGTTCCTTAGAAACATGTCAATCCGATCAGTGCCCTCCACATACTTGGTGAGACTGTGCTTGTCCAGTTGGAGTCCATCTTTGGGGGGTCGGACCGGGGGGCAATAAGCGGGTCTGTTCACTGCCATAGAGATAAACTGTAGCTGCTCCTCCGCTGTCCCTCGGGCTCCCCACGTTGTAATCAGTGCCAACATCTCAGGGGTAAACGGGCTGGTAGCCGCAGCCATCAGCGCCCCTCCTGTCGCAGTTGTCCTGGGAGGTGCACTTGGTTCCTCCCCGGGATTCTGTCGGCCCGGCACTGGGTTCAGTCCCTGATCTCCGGGCGGCTGTAAAAGGGCAAGCTGAGCTACTTCCAGGACCTCTGGATGCTCAGCTTCATATGCGGTGATTGCAACAACCATGTCCTCAACCTCCTGGTCCACATATTCCAGTCCATAGGCACGGCCCTTGTCTTTTAGCTGATTTCTAGTTCTCAGGTAATAGATGTTCTCCGCTTCACTCATGGCTCTGAGTTCTGGGTCGCAGCAGTGAGGTGGTGTGACAACTTGCGTTACTTGTTGCACTACTGTGTGTTCAATATTTTTAGTCCCAGGAACTTGCAATTACCATCAAGTTCCCACTGGATCACAGTACCCCGCAGAATACTGTAATCCAGGTCCAGTTCAGTCCCGCCAGCTGCCACCAGTTTTATTAATACGCCTGTGACGATAGCTTCCACAGGCTTATTAATATTACACAAAAATAACTGGGTTTGAACTGAACGAGGCTTAAGATATAATAAATTGTATTTATTCTTTAGAATAAAGGTGAACACAACAGATAATACAGTAACAAACAAGAAGTACACTTACTTAGGGGTTGGGGAATGAGAAGTATGATGTAGCATTTCTCTCAGCAATCAGGAAATCATTCAGGTGATATCAGGTAACCATATCAGCAAACAAAGACAAAGGATATATGGGTGGACAGCAGTTTATAAACCTTTTGTACCTCTATCTGTAACATTAAGCACCAGTGATTGGTTTTCAATTACCTCCAGCCAATCTTTAACATGGGAACACATTTCAACACATGCCCCCCTGCTAGCTGGCACAGGCGCAGTAGAACTCTGGGGTCTCATTTCTGTAGCCCCACATATGCAAATGGAATGCCAGCCATTCTACCCATTTGGCTTTATGGCAGGAAAACCTTTGTTGGAAGGTGTTAAATGGAACACTTAAGAACTGCTCTGGTTTGAGCCTCGGATAAACAGTGAGGGTGACAAAACTCTTTGAACAATACTTAAGTCCTAGACATTCGGTCGCCTCTCCGGCCATCTGCTACATTATGGCCAAAGAAATTTCCTCTGGAATTTATCCATACCTTAGAATACAGAATTAAGCATAAAACATAGACGTATTAAAATATCCGGTTCCGGTGGGTCTAGCAGGTCCAAACTTCCCAGTTCGCATTGCCAGAACTGGGACACCATATGGTCCAAAAAGCGACTTGCTACGACCTAAGGAACCGGAGTTACACAAATGCACATTAAATCATTTTAATACAAAATCTCCACTGAAAAAGAAATCTCAGCTTTTCACTAAATTCCCATTGAAAACAATGGGCAGCTCCGCCATAGACTTTCAATGGTAAATCGCCGCCATTGAAGTCAATGGGGTTTTTCTGCCATTGAAGTCTATGGGAAAAGTCCCGAACTTCAAGGGGGTCCATACTCCGTCGGGTTGGTCCAAGCGGGTCAAGGATGGTTCTGCAGCGATGCCGGAGCAGTGGCTACAGATACCCCAAACCCTGATCCGCTGGACCCTCCGGAATCGGAGCTATGGAATACCAAAATTCAGTTTTTTCCACTTAGTCATTTTTCAGAGCCGTTTTTGCCGCCGCCGGCAAAGCCTATGGTGCGGCCCGCTCTATCTGGTTCGACCCTTAGCGGGGGTCCAGGATTCGGGGACCCGGTGGTGGTCGAGTGGGGGGAAGCCTCGGAACTAGGGGCAAAAAGAATTTTATTTCTAGGTGCCCTAGAACTGTTTATTCCAACATCAATTAACTTTGAACTTGACTCAAGTGATTTTAACTCTTTTAAAGGACATTGTATCCGCTTTGCGGTTTGCGGTCTGGACGGCAGCCAACTCGTTCTTCGAAAGGGTACCTCGAGGCATCTCCACTGAAGTCAATGGGCCCATTGACTTTCAATGGGAAACCGCCGCTCTACCTCTCGGACGCCACCTGCTGGTCTTTACAGGAAACAGGACTAAAACAGCACAATCTTCCATTGGAATGCATTGAGCCCTAATGGCGGCCAATGGGGACCTGCAAAATGGTGCCTGAAAAGGCGGGAAAACTACACAAAGAGCTATAATCATTAAAGAACTATTAACCCTTGTGCTCCCGGATGGATTCTAGTGTGTGTGTGATGCAGACACTGATTAACACAGACATTACAATGGAACAGGGGAACAGGGGAAAATACATTTACAGGTCATAACAAGGGTTAAATCACATTTCTGGACCTCAGTCCAGTTAACCCCTTGTCTCCCTGGTGCGGTCAGGGGTGGCCAAATGGGGTGCAACCCCTTTAATACCGGGCCACCCCCTTTCTCCCTCTACACCAAATACCATTGTTACAGTCTTGTCAGTGTTTGGTTTGGGAAATCCAGTTTTCGAGTCTCAAAAAGTCAGACTGAAGTATGTGTTGAAGGTCAGAGAGGCTATGGCTGTGTGCATATAGGATTGTGTCATCTGCATACATGTGTATTGAGGCTTCCTGACAAGCTGTGGGAAGATCATTAATGAACACTGAGAAGAGTAGGGGCCCCAGAACAGAGCCATGCGGGACACCACAGGTGATATCCAGGGGGTTGGAATTAGAGCCTGAGATGGACACGTTGGGATCTACCTGATAGGTAGGACTGAAACCAGTTTAAAGCATGCTTCCCTATTCCAGAGCTCTGGAGTTTGTTAAGCAGGATAGCATGATCAACTGTATCAAAAGCCTTTGCAAAATCTAGGAATACTGCACCAGTGAGTTGTCCCCATTCCATTTCACACTGGATCTCATTGCAAACTTTTAGCAGGGTAGTTACCGTGGAGTGTTTGGGGCGAAAGCCAGATTGGAATTGGCTAGGGAAATTTGTCTTGGTGTAGTAATCGCTTAATTGGGAGTGGACACATTTTTCCATGACTTTGGATACAATTGGGAGAAGTGAGATTGGCCTGTGGTTTGAAACTACCGCCCTATCTCTTTTCCCCTTCTCCTCCAAGTTACTGGAGTCTATTCTATGCAACCGCTTGATTCACTTTCTCTCCTCCAACTCCCTGCTTGACTCTGGCTTACCGTCCTCTACACTCCCCTGAGACAGCACTAACAAAAGTCACCAATGACCTACTCACAGCTATGTCTAAGGATCATTTCTCCTGGATCTCTCTTCTGCCTTCGACACTGCTGATCAGCCCCTTCTTCTGTACACTCTCCACTCCATTGGTCTCTGTGACGCTGCCCTCTCCTTGTTCATATCCTACCTATACAACTGCTCTTTCAGTGTTTCCTTCCCTGGTGTCTCCTCCACTCCCTTTCTGTTGGGGTCCCACAAGCCTCTGCCCGTGTCCCTCTGCTATTTGTATGCTACACCTCTTTTGGTGAACTAATACAATCTTTTGGCTTTCAGTATGTAGCACCCCCACCGCTAAGTGAGATCATGTAGCTACCTGGTGTATTATGGTGCTGGTGCATACCTGTTGGTGTTACAGAAGGCCTGAGGGCTCTGCGATGTTGTGGGGAGACATCAGGTCAGGCTTTCAGCTGGTAGATCTTCATTCAGTGCAGCTCCATCATTGATGATATAACTGGATCTTTATTTAGGTACATCATAGGTATGGCAATCTTCACTTCCCTGAAGGCAGCACCCAGGGCTTTGTGGCCCTATGCAGCCCTCCTCAGCTACCTTACCCCATAACAGGGTAAGGCCTCAGCCCACTCCTATCCAGGAAAGGCTTTACTGGTACTCCCTCCAAGCAGAGTGGTCAGCACAGAACTGCCTGCTCCACTCTAACCTTAGAGGAAAACCTCCTCCTTCCCAGGGGAGTGGCTTGTAAGCCAGCCTCCTATCAGCATAGGCCCTTATAGTACCAGGCTAATCCTGAACTGTATTAACTAACATCCTATACAATAACATAACCAGGCCCTGAAGGATTTACTCTCAACACTGCCCACTGACTTACTGTGCTGGAGGGGCCAGAGAAATTAGTAGCCAGGGGGCACCCTGCTACAAGTATTCTCTATGAAAAGACACCCAAATGTACCTCTCCTTCCCTGACCTCTCCCCCTCTCTTGTCCCATATCACCAACTGTCTCTCTGCATTCTCCTCCTCAATGTCCCACCATTACCTGAAACTTAACATGTCCAAAATAGGAGTAATCCACGGCCACCCCTGCACCCAAATTCACCCTCACTGTCAAGAATACCAGAAACTCATAAACACCCCAAGCCTGCTGTCTATGGGTCTTCTTTTACTGCCCGTTCCTTCATTCCTCATATTTACTCCCTCACTAAGTCCTGCCATCTACACGTCCAAAATATCGCTCGGAGAAGGCCTTTTCTTACTCATGACGCAACTAAAATCCTAATTCACTCATCTTGCCCCACCTTAACTACTGCAACCTTCTCTTAGTTGGCATTTCCCTTGTCTGCCTGTCCCAACTCCAATCCACCCAAAATGCTACTTCCAGACTCATCCACCTCACTCACCTTTCCACTTCTGCTGTGCCACTACGCATATCCCTTCACTGGCTTCCCATATCCTCTAAAATCACATTTAAAACCCTCGTTCTGACTTGCAATGCCCTCCAAGAGACTGCTCCCCCTTACATCTCAGCCCTGATCCCCAAATATATCCCTAAACACCCCCTCCATTCTGCCCAAGACATCAGCATTTCCTCTTGCCTTATCACCTCCTCTCACTCCTGCCTAGAAGACTTCTCCCGTGCTGCCCCCACTCTCTCTGGAATTCCCTACCACGCATCATCAGACTCTACCCCAGCTTTCAGACATTCAAAGACTCCCTGAAAACTCACCTTTTCAAGGAATCCTATGGAGGACACCCCTAACATCCACCCTCCCCCATTCCTTCCAACTCTATTGGAACTAGTTGTGTTGTGTGCGGCTTGACCAAACTCCACACCAACACCCCCCAGACCTTAATGGGATCAGCAGTGCGGCTGGACCATACTCCCTACCCCGAGGCATACGCCACCCCACAATGAGCAGCCACTTCACCTTTTGTTCCAACATTTCCCCTTATTCCCTCTAGGTTGTAAATTCTCACTGTTTGTCCTCATTTGTTATCTGTCTGTTTATGTAATATACATCACTCTGTACCCCCGTTGTACCGCGCTGCGGAATATGTTGGCGCTTTACAAAAATAATAATAATCCCACAGCATACAATGCTTCTACTGCAGCCAAGGATTCTGGGTAAAAACATGCAAATGAGCACTTAAAGTGTGTCACTTATTCTGCAGTAAGTGATTTGCAGTTACATAATGTTGACCCTTCTGCTGCCGTATTCCCGCGCGATCCACATTTAGAAGCATTATCGCAATGCCTGCACCCGAGAGCCAGGACTGTTGCATTAAGCCTATTGTGCATGCAATGTGGCTGCCTGCTATCAAAGGCACCACTTCTCCTCTGCAGACGGGCCGTAGGGGCAGCTCAACTGGCTGAACTGGATGGGCCACCCTTATGACATGTTGTAAGGGTAAACAAGACCAGTATTATTGCACGGTAGGGTCCCAGTTCCCAAGCTTCTCTTGTGAGACAAACTTTCTTAAAGGGCCAGTCTCTCCTAGAACACAAATATAGTAATAGCAGTGGCATGTTTAATGGGTTAAATGTAGCCAAGGTATACCCTGCAGAAAAAAAAAGTAATACAAGTATTCTGCCTTTCTCCTTTTAAACCTTTATACATTTCCATGGTAAACACACTAGATTTGTCAATCAAAATGGCTAAATATAATTAGCTGATAAGTATGGATTCGACAAATAGATTTTCTTATTCGTAACCTCTTTAACGGTTACCTAAGTTATTTGAAAGGGTTTGCCCCGCTGTGTGGCTGCGACAAGGAGCATAGGAAGGCTGGGATTCATTTTCTCCCATATGACAAAAATGACACTTCACCGTTTTCTGTACGCCGGGTGATTTTACAAAACTGGCTTCTTTTTGTCAACTAAACCTAAACTTTTCAGGTATCCTTTATATGTTCTCTGAACATCACAACAGCTGGCACAGCAGGAGTCCTTGTGACTAGAGATGGGACATTTTTGGGGGTGAATGTGGATCGGTCGGATCCTTTGGTCCGCAGATCAAATCGCAAAAAGAGGGCGGCTCACGTTTTTGGCGGGGGTTTTTTTTATTAGTACCAATACACTCCACGGATTCTGCCACGGATTTCCCGAATCCGCGGATTGGAGTCTGCAAATCCGTCCACGGGTTGCATGCAACGGCATTTTTTTTGATGAATCCGCACGGATTAAAACCGATCAAAATAGTTTGTGGATTTGGGAGGGGGGGGGGAAGGGAGAAATGCGAGAAAATACGGGAAATGGATTTGGGCAGATTCACCTATCTCTACTTCAGGGAACATCATGCTATTTGTGCTCCTTTTCTACGGGGGTAATCGCGCTCACCAGTCTCGAAGAACAGTGAACGCAATTGGAATTGTGGTTTGCATCACCACCTGTGGACGGTGACCATGTGATTGCTACCCAAGCAAATCGTGGGGTCTGCATCCCCGGGGACATAGCTGGCAAAGCAAGAGTCCTTACAGTTTGCCCTCTTACACGGTGGCGGCTGGTCATCCTCCGGACTATAAGCAAGTTACGAACAGTCGTCCCCAGTGGTCATACCGTTCATTGTGAAAGTTAATTGCACGAACCAGCTTGCGATGCCGTTTTTCTGAAACCCTGCAGGTCCATTGTGGGGTTTTAAAGGATATAAATGCAGAAGTATCTTTTTTTTTCCTTAGCTGTATGTTTTTAAAAAAATTTATTAACAGTATTCCCCAGTTGTCTTTTTCAGTGCCTGGAGACGTTAGACTCCCGAACAGTTGCAAGTAAAAGCTTGAGGGCGACTGTTCCAGCCGCGATGCTGCTTTATGCCTGGGCATGCCACACACGCTCTGATGTTGCTGTAGGATCGCACAATAGGTTTTCATACAACGATCAGCAGTTCCCTTCAATAAACACGTGTCACAGTAAATCAGCCTCCAACTCCCATGTGTAATGTAACTGTGATTGCCGCCGGTTCGCTTAACCCACGTGGTGTCAGGACGCCAGCGGCACCGCAGTCATGTGATTGTTTGTGTAGCAGCCTCGTGGCCCAGGCATGCCCCTTGCGGCCTAGAGCAGGCGTGGCAATGCTCTTCTGCTGCCATCACCACAGCAGCTCACACACAGTGGCGTAACTACTGTGCCGCTCAACCTCGCAATGCAGGGGGGCCTGCCGGCCGTCGCTGGAAGTTGAGCTCAAGTTCTCTGCTTGCTGCGGGGTCGGGGTCTTCACTGACAATCCCTCCTCCTGTTTCCCCGCCCCAGTTTGCAGCAGCTCACAGCTCAACCGGAGTATGGCCAGGTCCTCACTGCCTGCTGCAGCGGTCGCTATGCATCTTTAACATGTTTAGTAATCAGACTGGCAGTGCCCAAACATATATAGGTGAATAGTTGTTTTCGTTTGATTCCACCATTAATCAAAATGGCTAAATATAATTAGCCGATAAGTATGGATTCGACGGACATAAAGAGGTTACGAATAAGATCTGCATCACCTGCACGCCCGGGTGGGGACACACTCAGCAGGTACCACATTTCACCAAGTGCACCATCTATACACTGACAAGTGGGGCAGTGCTGTCTCACACACTTGGGTGGGTGGTTGGTTCTGTGGACACTGTGGCGGTACGGTGCCCGAAGCACCTCAGTACATTGGGGTAACCCCTGCAGGGGTGTGGACACGGTGTTGTGAAGGCACAGTGAGGGATTACGGCCCTGCGAGGCCTAGTGTCACACTAGTGGTGTCATTGGTTAGGATTGTTTAAATGCCTACAGTGAAGTGCTATTGTTTTGTTACATCAGTGTGTATTGTTCATACAGTATATGGTCCTGCACAGGGCTATCCCACATAGTTAGGATCCCGTGCAGGTGGAGGCGCTGTCACCAGACGAATCAAGCTCACCCCAGGCTACTGGCAGTGGAGGTTCAGGCCTCCTGTGAGCCGCAGGTAGCGTACCTATCATATGACACAACTTTTTCAGCACGGCCAGGGTTAAAGACATGCAGGGCCTGCAAACCTACTCCCGTCAGCTCATTCAACCTCATCGGTGTGAGAATGGTTTACTGGCTATGCAATGTGAAGCTGTGTAAAGTAATGTAAAGCGAAAATGTACTTAAAGTGAAGCCCTGCCTTTTTTCACTTGGGGAGAGGTAGGGAGCCAGTATTGCTGTTCAGGACGTGCCTGTGTCCTACTCACAGGCGCATGCGCGAGCTGCCGTTTTCCAATTGGGCGAGGGGAATCGGCGTGTCACACAACTACGACGGTCTGTCAGGCTCAATAAGTGTCTGTACTTGCGAAGCGAGCGTACGGACACACGGGAATGGTGCTATTGTAGATATGTCCGTACCCGCGAGTGTCTGTAAAGTGACGGTCCGTATAGCGGGGTATGCCTGTATGGTATTTTTAGCAATATTCACGGCACTTCCCGGAAAAAGACCCAATGACGATGATGCAGTCGATGGAAGCATACTACAGACAGAAGTGCTAGAACAATCCATCCTGCTCAGAAGCTGGAGCATGGCGGGCTTTGGGAAAGGCAAGGAAGTACTTTGTTTTTAATCACGGCAATGCCGACAAACAGGTGCTATGGGGTAATCCAGTCATGGAATGCAAAAGCGCTTGGGATAGATGTCGGGCCATTTATTTATGGTAATAAATACAAGAGAAACCCGAGGAACAAATCCGGTCCGGTTTTAGAGCAGATGGGGAATGGGCAGACTAGATCGGCCAAGCGGTCCTTATATGCCATAAATAGTTTCTGTGAAAAGACTGAGTATAGGATGCAATAATGTAGTAAGTGCATCGGGTACTGCACTGAAGATCCAGCAAACAAGTAAACAGAGTAAGTGCAGTGATATATATAAATGAGTATATCCGTTTTAACATGGACCCTTGAAAGCGTACGCCTATGGATAGAAGTCAAATATTTGTCGCCCTTGGCTTTTGCCTCTGCGGCAAGAGACTTTGGCTGAAGGCTGTTTGTGTAACAAACTGAAAGAGGCATTGTCACGGTCTCTCTTAACCCTTTCGCTGCCCGGTGGGCATGACAGAAACAGGATTAAGACGTGGCAGTGTCCTTTTCCGAAACAAAGCATATAGTACAAAGAGATACCACAGGAAAGTCTCTCTATTCGGCGCACCACAGAATTGATGGTTAATGAAATTAAGTTAAAACATAACATTTAATAGTGATCAATATAAAATAGCCGCTTGTACTCGTGAGTAAACCAAACTAAGGTAAAAGCCAGTCCTAGGTGTTAACTATATATACCTGTCTGGGAGTGGTCAAGGGACGAAAAACAACTCATGAAAAGCAACCTTCTCTGGCTGGATATCTGCAATCAAGGCTTCAAAGGTGTACAAGAATCACCTGCTCAGGTAAGTATATCAAATGACTAGTCCCAGCATAAATACATTACACAGAGAGCAATGTGTCTTTAAGAGGATCAAATTGCACTGAATGTCTTCAGCAAACCACAGACCTAACAATTCGTAGGTTTAAACACATCTTAAACTAATGTGTCAGATTGTACAGAACATTGCTTGAGGATTTGAAAACATTATCAATAGTGTGTTGCACCTATGTTTAACCCTATAAGTGCCACGTTTAACACACAGCAATTTAACTAAACCTAACAGGCACATGTACTTCCAAAATATGTCTGGTTGCTGATAGAACAATAACATAGAGTGCTCGATCTCACAGACTACTGGCTAACACTTTATACCAATATTCTATTAAGCATGGGATATATAAATATATATAAATAAGACCATGAACTAGTCAATTCATTTGTGCTTCAGATACATATACATTCCGAGCAAGGTGTTGCACCTATGATTAACCCTATAAGTGTCTCGTTTAGGACACCTGTTTAACTAAATCTACCCGCCTATTCAAATTTACGAGGCATTCATAATAGCAAGTTGCAAAATAATACTCCAAATATGTACATCTAAGCAATTGAATGCAACGGAAAAACAGGATTTAAAGCAACCAAATATAGCTTAGATTGCACATGGTATATACCCATAAGCCAGGTATCTTACATAAAGAGATGCAATATGACCCTTGCAAACATTAAAAAGGCTCATAATGTCCCGTGAGGCAATCCTGTTTGTACACAAAATTCAGGATACTCCTATAGCATTTGATCAACAGCCGCAGGACAGACAAAGCTGTTTCGTGTATTTCACACATAAGTATCCACTTTGACACAATAAGGGCGATATCCTGCTACAATCACTTACAACTCAGTAGCCACAAAGTGACGTAGTACAATGCTTGACCTCCAAAACACCTTACTTGGTTAGGAGTCATGTAACTCCGCAATGTTACTGTCGACTGCCTCACGGGACCCGCTGTACCCGACGACGCTCGTTTCGGCGCAAACCACGCCTTCTTCGAAACCCAATGAATCAAGACACAAAGCTTCCATTTACAGCCTCGAAACTGGGGACATGGGAAAGTAAGTACTTGTTTGGGAACTGTGTGACACCTTTTCTAGACCCTATGTGATACAGTTAGGTGGGGGCGTTTGGGAAGGGATGTGGCGACTCAGAGTACGAACTAAACGAATGTTGATATGCATGTCATACCTTTGTACAGACTCTGAACATCCATAAAAAAAGGTACATCTAATTAGTAAGAGGATCATCTACAGGGATCATGGTTATTGCCCTTGAGAACATTTTCTAGCGCTACAATTACATATAGTTAAAACTAAATTATCTCCCACTCAAACACATAAAGTACATTTTGATATGGCCCGTTTTCCATTCATGGGCCTCAGTTGAATACAATGGAAGAAGCAGTTATTAAATCCTTTTGTAGCAGTGTATATATATGAAAGGTGTATTAAAGACATACAGTGGTGAGAAAAAAGTTTGTGAACCCCAATGATAATTACAGAAATTCCATAGTTTTCCCATGATAACCTTCTTGAATGCATTTTCTTAAATATCCAATATATTAGCCAATTCCATTTCTTTTGAAACAAAATGATGTAAGAGTTAGACAAAACAATGAGTAATTAAAAGTCAGGGTATGTGAAAAAGTAAGTGAAACCCTGGTTTTATCAGCTAAAGTAAAAGGGGATAATTAGAATTAGGTGTTTAAATAATTAGGTAGATCTTCAGGAGAAAGTTTGGGAGGCCCCATCCTATATAAAAAATCAGAAACTTTGTGAGTTTGGTCTTTACCATATAGGTGTGTGGAAATATGTCATGCCACGTTCAAAAGAAATCCGAGGACCTTATTATTGATGCTCAGTTTAGAAACGGTTACACAACCATTTCTAAGGATTTGGGGCTCCACCAATTCTATGTGAGACAAATGGAGATAGTTCAAGACCACAGTCACTCTACCCAGGAGATCGTCCCACCACAATCTCTCCAAGGACAAACCAAGAAATCATCCAGGGAGTCACAAAGTACCTCAGAGTAACATCCAAGGATCTGCAGGCCACTCTCTCCTTGGCTAATATGAGTGTTCATGACTCAACTATCAGAAAAGACTGAACAAGAATGGTGTTCATGGAAGGATAGCCAGGAGGAAAACACTGCTCTCTAAAAAGAACATTGCTGCCCCTCTGAAGTTCACCAAAGAGGACATAGATGATCCACAAGACTTCTGGAACATTGTACTCTGACCAGATGAGTCAAAGGAAGTGGTGAGATGCAAAATGTTTAGCAACAGGTTCTCTCTCATGGAGGGGGGGAGAGAGAGAGACGGGGGAGAGAGCGAGAGAGAGGCGGGGAGAGAGACGGGGGAGAGAGCGAGAGAGAGACGGGGGAGAGAGCGAGAGAGAGACGGGGAGAGAGACGGGGGAGAGAGCGAGAGAGAGACGGGGAGAGAGAGAGAGAGAGAGAGAGACGGGGAGAGAGAGAGACAGAGAGAGACGAGGGAGGGAGGGACGAGGGAGGGTGGGAGAGACGAGGGAGGGAGAGACGAGGGAGGGAGGGAGAGACGAGGGAGAGACGAGGGAGGGAGGGAGGAGACGAGGGAGGGAGGGAGAGACGAGGGAGAGACGAGGGAGGGAGGGAGGAGACGAGGGAGGGAGGGAGAGACGAGGGAGGGAGAGACGAGGGAGGGAGAGACGAGGGAGGGAGAGACGAGGGAGGGAGGGAGGGACGAGGGAGGGAGGGAGGGACGAGGGAGGGAGGGAGGGACGAGGGAGGGAGGGAGAGACGAGGGAGGGAGGGAGAGACGAGGGAGGGAGAGACGAGGGAGGGAGAGATGAGGAAGGGAGGGAGGGAGGGACGAGGGAGGGAGAGACGAGGGAGGGAGGGAGAGATGACGGAGGGAGGGAGAGACGAGGGAGGGAGGGAGAGACGAGGGAGGGAGGAGACGAGGGAGGGACGAGGGAGGGAGGGAGAGATGAGGAAGGGAGGGAGGGACGAGGGAGGGAGAGACGAGGGAGAGAGGGAGGGAGAGACGAGGGAGGGAGGGAGGGAGAGACGAGGGAGGGAGAGACGAGGGAGGGAGAGACGAGGGAGGGAGGGAGAGACGAGGGAGGGAGAGACGAGGGAGGGAGAGACGAGGGAGGGAGAGACGAGGGAGAGACGAGGGAGGGAGGGACGAGGGAGGGAGGGAGAGACAAGGGAGGGAGGGAGAGACGAGGGAGGGAGGGAGGAGACGAGGGAGGGAGGGAGGAGACGAGGGAGGGAGAGACGAGGGAGGGAGGGAGGGAGGGACGAGGGAGGGAGGGACGAGGGAGGGAGAGACGAGGGAGGGAGTGAGAGACGAGGGAGGGAGAGACGAGGGAGGGAGGGAGAGACGAGGGAGAGACGAGGGAGGGAGAGACGAGGGAGGGAGAGAGAGACGAGGGATGGAGGGAGAGAGATACGAGGGAGAGAGAGACGAGGGAGGGAGAGACGAGGGAGGGAGAGACGAGGGAGGGAGGGAGAGATGAGGGAGGGAGAGAGAGACGAGGGAGGGAGAGAGATGAGGGAGAGAGATGAGGGAGAGACAGAGAGACGAGGGAGAGACGAGGGAGAGACGAGGGAGGGAGAGAGAGAGAGAGGAGGGAGGCAGAGAGAGACGAGGGAGGGAGGGAGAGAGAGGAGGGAGAGAGGAGGGAGGGAGAGAGAGACGAGGGAGAGAGACGAGGGAGGGAGAGAGAGAGACGAGGGAGGGAGAGAGAGACGAGAGGGGGGAAGAGACACCGGGGGGGGGGGGTAGAGAGACCAGGGGGAACCAGTGCAAATAAGTACAACCTGCAACCAGTGCAAATACAAATGGACACATGCAAACTACACAAGCAGGCAAACTGCACAGGACACAGACACCGACAGGCAGGACACACACAGAACACAGCCCCCCCTCACATCTCTCCCAGCCCCCCCTCACATCTCACCCAGACACATCTCACATAGCCCCCTCACATCTCTCCCAGCCCCCACCCTCACATCTCACCCAGACACATCTCCCCCAGCCCCCCCCTCACATCTCTCCCAACCCCCCCGACACATCTCTCCCTGACCCCCCTCACATCTCACAGGGGTGAGAGATAGGGGTGAGGGAGCAGAGACCAGGGGTGAGGGAGCAGAGACCAGGGGGAACCACTGCAAATAAGTGCAGCCTGCAACCAGTGCAAACAGGACACAAGCAGGAGACACACATCACACAGACAGTCAGGAAACAGTACACAGACAGACCACAGGCACAGGCAGGACACAGCCTCACCTCTCTGCGGCACCCTTTTTCTCTGCTCTTTGGCCCCACCCCCAGGCTCCTGCCACCTCCTCCTGATTGGCTGCATTACACAGCAGCAGCCACTCAGGATGGAGCAAGCTGCCCAGCCCCTTAGCAGATGCTCTGCTCTCTCCCTTCTAGCATCGGTTCTACTAACTGAGGAAAATTTAGGTACAGGTTCGCACGAACCGGTGCGAACCGGCTGAATCCCACTGCTGGTCAAAAGGTAAAACTATTTAGCCTCAATGAGAAAGTTATCTTTGGCGAAAACCAAAACTGCGTTCGAATAGAAGAACCTAATCCCACCATCAAGCATGGTGGTGAGTATGATGGTTTAAGGCTGCTTTGCTGCCTCAGGACCTGGACTGCTTGCCATCACTGACAACCATGAATTCTGCATTGTACCAGAAGATTCTAGAGAAGACTGTCAGGCCACCCGTCCGTGAGCTGAAGCGAAAATGGGTCATGCAGCAAGACAATGATCTTAAACATACAAGCAGATCTACAAAAGCTGCAGAAGAAGAAATTCTGTGTTTTAGATTGGCCTAGTCAAAGTACCGACCTAAGCTCCATCAAAATGTTGTGGCATGACATGAAGCGAGCTGTCCATGCAAGGAAGCCCTCAAATGTCACTGAGTTGAAGCAGTTCTGTAAAGAGGAATGGGCCAAAATTCCTCAAAACCGATGTGAGCGACTGACCAGCAGTTACAGGAAACGCTTAGTTGGTCATTGCTGCTGAAGAGGGTGCCACCAGGTACTGAATCTAAAGGTTCACATACTTTTTAATAAGTAGGTACATGTATAGGATAAAGTATCTGTTGTCTAAATTTAGCATAGGTTGAACTTGATGGACGTACATCTTTTTTCAACCTCATCTACTATGTTACTATGTAACTATGTTTTTCACACATGGATATTGAATGTTTAATCGTTTATGGATAAATAAATGTTGAGAAAGTATCATGTGTGTGTCGTTTGATCAGATTATCTTTATCTATTATTAGGACTTCGATTAAGATCTAATAGGATTTTCACATATTTCAAACCTAAAATGTTAAGTGGTTCACAAACTTTCTTGCCACTGTACACATCATGTAACAGGATACATACAAGGCTTTAACCTTCCTCTATGGAAAAGTACTTATCCAACTAATTACAAAAGGTAAACCAGATCTGTCGATGCAGACAGAAATTAGTACTGTATTTCCCCATCTTCCAAGAGCAACACCCCCCAAAAAAATGGGCTGGCAAAAGTAGGCTTATGTACCAGTGAACGATTGCTTTCTTTAGCCATTTTCTTGTAAACGTAGGGAGTTACGAGCCTATAAAAACAAAAATGGAGGTGTGGATCTCCTTTGTAGATCAGAGGCCCCAGATACAGGGATCTTTCTTCCCATGCTGCAGATACTACCGTCAACACAAACTGATCAAAAGCATACCCAACCCGACACAAAAATAACAAAAACAAACCTTACATATTTATTGAAAATGCAGTGTCGACGTTTCAGCCCTTCATCAGAACAATGATAGGCATATACAATCTAACAAACGCTCAAGATCAAAGTTGGCAAACCTTTGAGTCACGTTTACTGTATTTACTGTTGGGTGTTCGTCGGCATCTGTGCATAAGGCCTTGCCACAGCCGATACGTTGGATCACAGCACATGGGAGCAGAAATGGACGCATCAGGGTTCATAACCGGAAATCAAACAAGTGACACTGCTGTTGTCAGGTAACCGACAAGCAGCAAAGCAGAACAACCCGTTGGCAAGATAATACAGCATCTGATCCCCAACGTTTCAGACAAACTATTAATAACTATTAATAACCAAACAAATAATAAAGGGGAGAGGAACAGAGCTAATGAAACCCGTCAATAAAATTATCCATTAAAACAAAAATGGCAACAAACCTATTTGTATAAATAATGCCACTACTTGAAATAGAAAGAAATTACCCAAAATAATAGTCGATATCAGCGCTGTAAGAAAGCATTATAGCCCTAAATCAGGAGTGGCCAACTCCGTTCCTCAACGGTCACCAACAGGTCAGGTTTTCATGATATCTCTGCTTCAGCACAGGGGGCTCAGTCAATAACTGAGGCACTGATTGAGCCACCTGTGCTGAAGCAGGGATAGCCTTAAAATCCGACCTGTTGGTGGCCCATGAGGGCTGGAGTTGGCCACCCCCTGCCCTAAATCATTAAACCCATGATGTGCCGGAGCATCCAGTGTATTGATCCCGTAACCGTCTCGGTAACAAGCAAGTGTTCCTATCCAGCCCTTCCCGTGCAACTTACAATGCCGACTCTGCGGTGACATTCTCTAAATCCAGATTTCATTTCCTGTGTGGCTTGCCCCACGTAGTTTGAACAACACGGACATTTGATTAAAAAAAACATGATCTGATGGGGAAAAGTGTTCCTGTCCTTGGATGAGCAAACCATACTCTGTATTATATTATTACAAACGTAACATGAATGACACTACAACATCCCGGTTTAGGATTAGACAAAACACTGTTGATCATACTTCAAAAGGGTTGTCTGATTCAACGTCTCTATCCTATATATTGCCAGATCGCTAATACACCACAGCCGGAGGGAAGAGACAAAACTCCCACAACACCAGATTTCATTGTAGAAATCGGCCATCAAGTCAATTTTTGGGGATGATGCGGTCTATCCTCCAGCCCTGATGAAAGCTTTGCCCTACTCCAAGTTTAGAAGAGTGGACAGAATTGTGAAGGACCCTTCCCTAAAGAATAATGCCCAGAATTTACCAGCTTTAGCCTATAATAAAGAATAAATAAAAACAATCATTTCTCCCCCCCCTCCCCCCCACACAATCTGGCAACAAATAGGATAGCAACATTAGATACAAAGACCTTGAGACATAAAACGACAACAGTTTGTCACTTTGTAGTAACCTAAAGCAGGGTATTTAATTTGCTCGTCCAAGAACAGAACAGGTTATCAGATCGTTATTTACATACACATTAAGTATCCCCCCCTTACGATCCTGTGCATAGCATCTGCTAAAATGACACCACCGTGATGGATAATGTCCTTTGTTAGCGAGCGCGCTACTGGCTCTGTACACTGGATACTCTGGCATCTCATGGTCTTAATGACGATGTAGGATTGCATCGTTTCCTGACCGCTTTACTTTTATTGATCTGTATTCAGTGTTAGATAATGTCTCGTATCAAAAACAAAACAAAAAAAAAGTATCGGCCTCGTGCATTTTCACAATTAGGCGAACTGTTTAACAGTTTGTCCTTTTATTCACATTATGCCTTCCACGTGCACATTTTCTTCCTCACTATTGGTTGTTATTACACAGGAGAAGATATCTTAAAGCTTCTGGGATCATATCCTCTATCATGTCCCAACATTTTGATTGTACCTTTTTTAATTTTGGTGTTAGTGTGCAGTGAATTCATATAGGAGTTGCTACCGCTGAAACAGTTGTATAAAACGTGAATGTGCTTGTAATTTTTTTTCCACCTTAGACCAGTGTTTCCCAACTCCAGTCCTCAGGGAACCCCAACAGGTCAGGGCTTAAGGATATCCCTGCTCTAGCACAGGTGGCTCAGTCAAAATGACTGAGCCACTGATTGACCCACCTGTGCTGGAAGACCTGACCTGTTGGGGTTCCCCGAGGACTGGAGTTGAGAAACACTGCCTTAGGCTAAGGCCCCGCTCCCAGAGTCAGCGCTCCCGCACTGCAGACAGGCGGGGCGCTGACATACACAGACCGCGATATGCGGTCTGTAGGGAGCGGGAGCCGGAGGCTTGAGCGGGAGGGGGGGCGTGGCTTGAGCGGAGGGACCCGCTACTCTTCCCCCCATTCCCCCCTCCACGGCTCGGGCTGCTGATTGAAGGTAAGTAAAGCAACACACTCATACACACAGAGAGGCACAGGCACATACACACAGACAGGCACACACACACAGACAGAGGCAGGCACTCACGCACTCAGGCACACACATACACACACACAGACAGGCACTCAGACACACACATACACACACACACACACACACACACAGAGGCAGGCACTCACGCACTCAGACACACACACAGACAGGCACTCACGCTGCTTTCACTCCACACTTCTCCCCGCTCCCCGAAGCCTCTCCTCCTCCCGAAGCCTCCCCTCCCCATTGGCTCACAGCCACACCACGTGACGCGTCAGCGCTAGGGATCACCATTCTCTTGTATCTCATAGCGGCTGACGCGAAACAGCGCGTAGTGAGCTGTGCAGCCAGGGGGGACCGGCTCCGCAGGATTCCCCTGCTGGTGGGGAACTCGCGTGTGGCCGCCCGCGCCGGGTCCCAGGCCTAAGACAGATCCACAAGACCCACCTTTCCCCAGTCACTCCGCATACAATGCAGTCAGGGGTCAAGAGTAATGACACATGTTCACAGCACATTTGCCTGTCATTACCCAGAATCCCTGGCTGCAGTGGAAGCATTACATACGCAGCGTGTCTGGGGAAAGGAAGGTCTGCGAACATTGCGAGAGCTCGTTATCTTTGCTGCACGGTGAAGGGGTTGTCACTTTTTACTCACCCCAACTTACTTTGAATACATTTGTATTGGACTAGGGAAAAGGTAGACCATGTTCATTTTTGTAAAAAAACAAAAAAAATTAAACAACATTTAGCAAGAAAAAAGAGGACACCCGCATAGACTTTTACAGAGGTGTTTCTACACAAGTTCACGTGAATGCCCTCTACCC
Source organism: Ascaphus truei (assembly GCF_040206685.1). NCBI lineage: Eukaryota > Metazoa > Chordata > Amphibia > Anura > Ascaphidae > Ascaphus > Ascaphus truei. Next base: position 537,685,986 of record NC_134483.1, read on the forward strand.
TTACTACATATGTTCAACAGATTAAACAATCTATGTCGCTGTGTGCCCCCGTGGCAGTAACTCCTATCCCGCGCCTGCTCCTTCCTCTCCAGATCAAGAATAGATTTAGAACAAAGCGAACCACCTCAAACAGCAGACCTATAACCCCACAGGAAAACACAGTGTCATGCAGAGATCTTACTGTACATAGCTAACCAAGGTGCCAAGACGCTGGGTAACACCACGATGCATATACATCTATCCAACCGGACGGAAAAATACTGCAGTCATCGGTTTTATCCCACAATTTGTGGTTTCAGATACTAGCAAGGAGATCTTAAAGTGATGTCTCAGCCTCTTAATGAAAAATTCCTGCATTGGTCACACTAACTCATCTAGCTTGTATTTAATTAAAACTGTATCAGCAATCTTCTAACACTATTTAACTTGTATTTGTTGAATGCTTAAAAAGTAAGGGTGGTCCCGTTTGTACAAACAACTCCTGTACACACATTTTAAAAGCATGACTTCTGCAGCAAAACAGACTTACCCCAAGATTACAGAAATATACAGTAAACGCCTTTAGAGCCTTTTTATAAAGACTTACCTTAAGCTTTTCAACTATATCCTGAAAACCTGATTGTGCACAATGTTATATTTGAACAGGGATACACCTGCATCTTTGTTAAGAGCATTTGTGATTTAATGAGATTTTATTGTTTTTAAATTGTAAATATAAATTGAAGGGGGATTTCGAGAATTTGTTTATTAAAGTCACACAGCGCAGAAAATGTCCTAAAATTGAAACCGGCTCAGAGTAGGCGTATGGGGGTATTCTAGTAATGACCCAAAGTAGGGGTAGCCCACTCCTGTCCTCAAGGGCCAAACAGGTCAGGAGCTGCAGGGAGAATTGCAGACTAAGAGATAGGCGTTTTTAAGGACAGCACGCACGTTTCTTTTTTAGGCTTTCAAAGAGAAAGATTCATAAGATTGTACATACAACTGCCCAGCAGTGAGCACTATTACAAAGGCTCCCTGAATATTCACCAGGTGCAAAACAGGGCCAATAGCAGAAAGTTGCGAGGCCGCTTTATTATATATTTATTTATAGAGATGGGGCAGTACGGATGTCAAGGTTGTCCTAAGAAGCAAAATGTAGAATGTTCTACCCTGGGAGACAGGTACAAAATACAGTAGGGAAACAAGTTGAAACATAGGTGCAGCCTCGGAGGAAGTGATCCATTTACTGCAACAAGAAAGGATTTTTGTTTCCTTAGACCAGGGGTGCACAAACTTTTGTTTGCTGCCCCCCTCCTCCCTTACCTGCTCTCTGGCATCAGCGGCGCCGTATTGTCATTGCGTTGCCAGATAGCAGGTAAGAGGTAATTACAGAAGCCTCTCGCACTCCCCCGCCATTTAATGATGCAAGGAAGCGCGCGGGGGCTTCCAAGCGTCACACCCCCCGCCCCCAAGAAAATCTCACGCCCCCCTAGCCTTAGACAAAGAAAATGTTAGCTAAATGTTACTTTGATCCAGAGGATGGCAATGTAAATACTTATTTTACCAACATTTTATAGTGTTAATACTTTTATAGTGTGATTATTTCATCCCCTTTATCAAAGGCTGATCGGTATGTTTAAAAATAAAAATATCTGTTAGCTATTCCTCAACATTTCTACTTCTACAGTAGACTTTAAAAAACAAAAAACAAATATGTAATTTCCAGCTTTATGTAAACATTACTTAGGAGGCAACTAGTTTTCTGAGGCGAAACAAAATGTAGTTATAAAGCGCACCTTGTGATTGCAGTTTTGATTGGGGGTGGGGGGAGCGGGGGGTGGAAATAAAAAGGGCCCAGTCCCAGAGCCGTTTCACAAAAGCCTCCAGTGAAATGATGAAGTATAACACCACCCCCCAATGCTCCCTTCTGTTAGAGGCTGGCACTGAGCAGCGGAATGCTTTCAGTGTTGCACTTTGAGTAACATATTGTAAACGTTTTTTCCTCTGAAAGAATTCCAGTGCACACAATCAATGCATTGGGTGCCCATGCTGATGGGGCAGGAGCCCACAGGAGACGTGGCCTAATGGACAGTGGCATGGTTAATAGTGGTAGCCGATTGACAAGCATTTTAATGCTATTTTTAAACTTTAATTTCCCACAATAACAAAGCATCAGCATATTTTGTAACCCGTCTAATGTATTTTGGGAATAAAGACTATTTCATCAACGAGGTCCGTTTGACCAATTATGGATTTACATTTAATTAGTAGACAAGGTTGAAAAAATAAAATAAACGTCCATTAAGCTCAACCAGTGTTAAATTTAGACTGATACCTTATCCTATATTTGTACTTACAGTATATTGATCCAGAGGAAGGCAAACAAAAAACCCCAGTGACATATCATCTAATGCTGTCTCATAAGGGGGAAATAAAATTCTTTCCTGACTCCCAAATATTGGCAATCAGATTATTCCCTGGATCAACATCCTTCCCATGTTATTTTTGTTATAATAATATTTTATTTTGTATAACCCTTTATACCTTTCCTTTCTTAAAAAATAAAAATAAATAAGATGTCAACCCTTTTTTTGTTGAAGATATCTATGGTATAAGTCAGTCTCCTTTGGTAATTAATTTCACAGTGTAACTGCACGTACTGTAAAGAACCCTTTCCTATGTTGCTGGTGAAATTTCCTTGCCTCCAAACTGAAGGGATAACTGTGTGTTGTTTGTACTGCCCTTGGCAGCTCCTTGTATTGACTGAATATATTGGTGTGTGTATATACAGTTATACCCCTTTTAGTTAAAACCAGAGACGAACATGAAACAGACAGACCTCAATGCACATCCAGCGAAACTTTATACACGGTACAGTGCCTAAATATACATGTATTGATATCTATTAAATAAAATTGTCTTTTAGTTTAACATTTTGGCCAAATTGTTGTAAGCCCCTGAGCCACTGCACGGCAGACCAAATCTCAAGGGTCCCTACACTAATAAATTCTTAATAACCTGTGCATTGCCAGGAAGAATGATTTATAATAAATCTGTCAAAATTAGTTGCAAAGTTCTAAGTCTGATTGAAGCTTTTATTAACCTGTACATTACCAGGAAAAGCACTCTGTATTAGATTTGTCACAAATCACACTGCAAGCAGGCAAGTTCCCCTGAGAGTGGGAGATGCTATGGAGTGAGCTTTTAACCATTTAAAAGTGGGAGGGGTGAGCTTAAACTAGGTAGGAGGTTGGTTATTTTGGGGGTTCAATATGAGCTTGTGGGTGTTCTATATGTCTTAAATCAGACTTAGAACTTTGCAACTAATTTTGACAGATTTATTATAAATCATTCTTCCTGGCAATGCACAGGTTATTAAGAATTTATATTAGTGTAGGGACCCTTGAGATTTGGTCTGCCGTGCAGTGGCTTAGGAACTTACAACAATTTGGCCAAAATGTTAAACTAAAAGACCATTTTATTTAACAGATATCAATACATGTATATTTAGGCACTGTACCGTGTATAAAGTTTCGCTGAATGTGCATTGAGCTCTGTCTGTGTTTCATGTTCATCTCTGGTTTTAAAGTATATTGCCATGCTCAGTAGCACTCCTCTGTGACACATACGCTTATATATATGTTGTGGCTATTTTTGGGGTTCAATATGAGCTTGTGGGTGTTCTATATATATCCCTTTTAGACAATTTTTCTAAAGTGAACATATTTAAATTAGTTAGCTTCTCCTCAAGTCAGATTGTCCAACCTTTTATTAATTAGGTGGCTCTCCTCTACATTTTCAAGTTCCCTAATGTCTTTCATGGAGTGGTGCCCTTTACTGTACTCCGTATTCAAGGTGTGGTTTTACTAATGCATTACAGTGACAATTGTTTACTTCCCTTCCATCCATTTCACCTAAATTCTTACTTACCGATCTCAAAGACACTAATAAGGTTAGTTTGGCACGACCTATCCTTCATAAATCCATGCCGACTCTTACAAATAATTGTTATCCATTAGCGAGAATATTATCCCCTACTAAACCTTCAAGTAGCTTCCCCATTATTAATATTAGTCTTACAAGTCTTATTCCCTGGATTGTGATCTAGATCCCTTTTATAATATAGGCACCACATCTGCTTTAGACCAATCTTATGGTACTAAGCCTGTGGAAATGGAGTCTTTGAATATTAAATGTAATGGTGTGGCTATTACTAAACTTAATCAATGTGGGGGTAGGGGTGGCAGAGGAGGGAGGGGAAAGGGAATCCAGAGCTCTTGCTACAGTCAAATTAATAGATAAGGTGCTAGGAGCAAATAGCATAGAAAACGATGTCTTGTAAGAAAGAAAAAAGCCCCTACACTCTGCACTCAATATCCAGGTAAGTGAATTCATTAAAATGTAACTTAATAGTAAATGATAATAAAATATTGGACAAAGTCAAGACGTAAATAGTAACAGAAAAACACAAAATATAGCGGTAATCTAATGAAATCCTGATATTCGGGGGAATAGTAGTAAGTTCTCTACTCCATATACAGTGGTGTGAAAAAGAAAGTACACCCTCTTTGAATTCTATAGTTTTACATATCAGGACATAACAATCATCTGTTCCTTAGCAGGTCTAAAAATTAGGTAAATACCACCTCAGATGAACAACACCACATGACATATTACACCGTGTCATGATTTATTTATCAAAAATAAAGCCAAAATGGAGAAGCCATGTGTGAAAAACTAAGTACACCTTATGATTCGATAGCTTGTAGAACCACCTTTAGCAGTAATAACTTGAAGTAATCGTTTTCTGTATGACTTAGTCTCTCACATCGTTGTGGAGGAATTTTGGCCCACTCTTCTTTACAATGTTGCTTCAGTTCATTGAGGTTTGTGGACATTTGTTTATGCACAGCTCTTAAAGTCTAGCCACAGCATTTCAAATCGGGTTGAGGTCTGGTCTTTGTAACACCTTGATTCTTTTCTTTTTCAGCCATTCTGTTGTAGATTTGCTGGTGTGCTATGGATCATTGTCCTGTTGCATGACCCAATTTCGGCCAAGCTTTAGCTGTCGGACCGATGGCCTCACATTTGGCTCTAGAATACTTTGTTATACAGAGGAGTTCATGGTCGACTCAATGATTACAAAGTCCCAGGTCCTGTGGCTGCAAAAACAAGGCCAAATCATCACCCCTTCACCACCGTGCTTGACAGTTGGTATGAGGTGTTTGTGCTGATATGCTGTGTTTGGTTTTCGCCAAACATCTCCACTTTGGTCTAGTCTGTCCAAACGAGTCTTGTGGTTTGTTCAGATGCAACTTTGCAAACTTAAGCCGTGCTGGCATGTTCTTTTTAGAGAGAAGAGGCTTTCTCCTGGTGAAAAAAAAACACAGTACAAGTGCGCAACTATAATGAATAAAGAGTGAATTGAAATAAAGTGCATTAACCACTTAATACCCGAGTATAAGTAACTAGGTTACCAATAAAGCGCGTCTGCTGCTGTGATAGGGTGGTCCAAGACCCTGAATCTAGACAAAACAGCGCACAACGCTCATGGTGAAGAATAAACAATTTATATTAAAAAGTAATTCAAGGTTCTGCGTACATCAGATAAAGGTTAAACAGGCATGTAACTGTAACTATGACAGTTGTTACCACTCAGGTATCAGAACACAGGAGAAGGCTGATGTACGCAGAACCTTGAATTACTTTTTAATATAAATTGTTCATTCTTACTTCACCATGAGCGTTGTGCGCTGTTTTGTGTTTTGTTTTCTCCTGGTAACCATTCCATACAAACCATACTTGTTCAGTGTTTTTCTAATGGTACTGTCATGAACTTTAACATTTAACATGCTAACTGAGGCCTGTAGAGTCTGAGATGTAATGCTTGTTTTTTTGTTTTTTTTTGCAATTTCTCAAAGCATTGCATGGTCTGGCCTTGGGGGTGAATTTGCTGGGATGTCCACTCCTGGGAAGATTGGCAACTGTCTTGAATGTTTTCCACTTTTGAATAATCTCTCACTGTAAAATTATGGACTTTAAATTGTTTGGAAATGGCCTTATAACCCTTTCCAGATTGATGGGCAGCAACAATTGCTTCTCTAAGATCATTGTTGAGGTCTTTCCTCCTTGGCATTGTGTTAAAACACACACCTGAATGCTCCAGACCAGCAAACTGCTAAAACTTTGGCTTTTATAGGAGGTGGTTACACTTGCTGATAATTAATCAGGGGCATTTGATAAGCAGCACCTGTTTGCTACTTGGCATCTTAATTCCTATGGAAGCAGCAAGGGTGTACTTCGTTTTTCACACAGCGCCTCCATTTTGGCTTTATTTTTGTTAACAAAATCATGACACGGTGTAATATGTCATGTGTTTTCCTTCATCTGAGGTTGTATTTACCCAATTTTAAGACCTGCTAAGGAAGAGATGTCCTTATTATGTCCTGATATGTAAAAGCAGATTTCAAAGAAAGTGTACTTTCTTTTTCACACAACTATATATCAGCAACTAAAATCGGGAGAACATCGAACCCTCCTTGAGGAGGAAAAGATTAACAGCTAAAGTATTTAAAACCGTATGCAAAGATACGTTTCCTTAGGTGCTTATAATTTTGTTTCCCAATAGTAGACTAATTAGGGTCCGTGTTCCGATATCCAAATAGATAGAAAAAATAAGGGATGTCCCCATGGGACTGATGCTACAACTTTGTAGGTATAGTGTGGACAAGTGGAGAGAGTCAGTAAGAAACCACCGCAGCAACAAGATAATCAATAAGTCCATTAACATATGATTGTAGACCTCTATCATTGATGGGGGGCGTTTAAAGCACGGCTGGTAGAGATACCCCGGAGCCCTATCTAGACAGAACTCAGGAGTAAATCACAATTCCAGCTACAGCTAGCCTCACCTGCATCTTGTGATCGAGAGGTAAATCCTGCCGGTATACATCATTCCTTGAACTGAAGAACTGCCGGGTGCTGCTGTGAAGGAGCGTTGCTTGTTGCTGTGTGATGCGGTGGTGTGCTCCTGCTCGCAAATGGTGTAGAGAGGTAGGCAAATGGTGAACAGACGGCGGTCACTGCTCCACTGAAAAAACTCTCCAACCAGGCGTGTAAAACAAAAAAACTTTGATGCATCAAAACGAACAACCTCATGTCAGTGACACTCTGACGCGTTTCGTTCTGGGAACAGAACTTTATCAAAGAGTGCCTTCTACTCCGTACTCCCCCCTATATATAGACCATAAATGATCCTCACTGGCTGAACAACGTCACGTGTAAACACGCCCACCAGTGAACTAAGTGCCACTTAGATTTGAGACACATCCGCAATCCTAGGGGGGGCGTAAGGATACTAACAATAAACAAATAGTGCAACAATGTAAACTTATTGCTGATACAACATATTACAAAATAGAAACATACTGATTAATGACAAACGGAGTTAAAAGCAAGAAGACATGTGGGTCTTAAAGGGCAGTTGCCACAATGTATATCTTGCCTGGGCACCAATATCTTAATACTATAATATACAGCTATTACTACATATATAGAAAGCTATTACAGCTACAAATATCCTAATCATTTATTAGAGGAGTCAAAACTGCTCTTGATTCTGTAAGTGCGCAGGACTAACATACAAAGTAACATCTACCCTAAATGCATAATGGACTAATTAACATCTAAATCACGTTTATAAAAACAGGTTGAACCATGGACAGGACGCAGAAACTATCTCCAATTTAAATGTAATGTTTTGAGGATACTAATATGAATTATCTGAACAAGCTATCCACTCACATCACTATTAATTAAAGCATCATTTACTAAGTGTAAGTGTAACCCTTAGGAAATAAAGAAAGCTACGTAGTCAGAAAATGTTTTAGCTCCCAATCTATATTTATACCTGTGGGATAAAGTGTGCCCAAGGTGTGGATCCAAAACATCTCCTGTCTATTGAGTCTATTAACCCTATCGCCTCCTCTCGGGTGACACGGTACATGTTCAATTCCACAGAATGAAAAGTTCGCTATACCTCCTTTAGGACAAAGGCTGAAATGTCTGGGAACTGGATGAACACTATCACATTTCTTGATAAGCCTCACATGTTCTGCTATTCTGGTCTTTAAAGGTCTGATGGTTCGACCCACATAAGACTTTTTACACCCACATGACAGCATATAAATCACATAACTACTATTGCAGTTAATAAAGCTCGTGATCTTACTCTTCTTCTTATCAACATTACACATAATAGTTTTAGTGGGCTGGGCATAGCAGCACATAGAACAGTGACCACATGAAAAGAACCCTTGGGGTATATTTCGAATCCTGTAGTTGGACCGGGAGTCAAAGAGACTGGGTGATAAAAATGTACCTAATGTTTTTGCTTTACGATAACTGAATCTTGGTCTTTTTTTAGTAACATCTGAAATGTCTTTATCTAGGCCTATTGTTGCCCAATGTTTGTTGATTATATCACGAATAGACTTCGATTGTTTACTATATGTTGTCACAAAAGTGGGGCACCCATCATGAATAGGTGAATTAAACATAGTGTGCCGCTTTTTATTAATATTTTTATGCAATAATTTGGCCCTATCCATTGAGTCAGCATATGTAAATGCAGTATTGATGATCTCTTCCGTATAGCCTCTAGCTTTAAACCTGGCAGCCAGCGGCACACTATGTTTAATACGGAGTAGAAGGCACTCTTTGATAAAGTTCTGTTCCCAGAACGAAACGCGTCAGAGTGTCACTGACATGAGGTTGTTCGTTTTGATGCATTAAAGTTTTTTTGTTTTACACGCCTGGTTGGAGAGTTTTTTCAGTGGAGCAGTGACCGCCGTCTGTTCACCATTTGCCTACCTCCCGATATCCAAATAGGTTCGTAAATTTGTGACTATCACTATTAGTCAAGCAGCATCCGTTGTGAAACTGTATTTGACTGCTGCGACTGGAGGGGAAAGGTGCGCAATGAGAGCCTCTGTAATCAAGAGCGCAGTGTTCAGTACGTACTACATTAAGCTTCCCTTAGACTTGTGTAAAAGGGTAGTTAAAACTGTCTCCCTTGATTTAGTAGGGCAAATTAGTAATGGACATTAATAGGCAAGTGTACCAATCTAGATGACCTTAGATGAGACAATTACACCATTGCTTGTAAGCTATTTTGGTGAACCCGTTGTGGGGTATAGTATGTCTATAATGGTCACATTACAACGATTGCTTTTGAATAAATAATAATAATAATGTGTGGACTGAGGTTTTTTTCCACAACACAAGCAAGACTGTTACTTTAAAAACACCCATAATCATTCTAAGGAAACCAAAATACAAGTTAAAGAAATTTGACCTGCTACATTGGCCAGTCCCGTGGGTCCAGCACTTCTGTACCAGGTAAAGCGTAAGGGCGCTGCTGTACAGGCCAACAAGAATCAAGGATTAACATCCCAGAGATGCAGTGATCAACACGTTTTGGTGTCGATTGTAGGAGAGGCACCTTCCATAACTGACACCAACCACAATGGAATAGCAAAAAAACCATGAAGTGTTACCTGAAAAATGTGAAGAGAAATGTAACTGCGCCTTCACACACTTCTCCAGCTGGAAGAATTCAAGTTATTTAAAAACTTAGAGACCAAAGCTTGAGCAATCCAAGATGGCCATTAAGTGCGAGAGAAAACCTAGCTGTACTTCCATTTAAGGTTAACCACTAAACAAATGATGCATACTTAATTAAAAAATCCACAGACTGGCTTGGAGATGTAATATTTAAACTAGAAATGAAAGCAATGGTAATACGGTCTTGATTCTGTGCATAAATAACAGTTTACAGAGGCTTTAATGTTAGTTTATGCGTGTTGCGCTATCCTTCATTTGTTTAAAAAGGTCATTTGTACCTTCTTCCTTCCCCCATTTTCATCTGTAGATATTTCTTAACCAAAACTATACACAGTGACTAATCAGACATGTACAATGATCAGGCTGCTTTATTTTTGCTCTGGCTTTTTCATGTAATGTCATAAAAACAGTACGATTTGAGGCATTGTAAGATAACTTATGTTTTACAGGCTTGTTTATAATCTTTCAAATGTAGTTCAACCTCTCCTACCAATACAAGATAGTGTAGCAAGCATTGAATGACGACTAATTTCCTGTCCTGTGGAAGGCTCAGTGATGTAAATATGTGTCCAAGAGTTGTAAAGACTGGGAACGTTGTTATTTTTCACAATGTTTCAATAATTCATATGGGAATTGCTTTTACTGTCAGGTTAAAAAAAAAAAAAAAAAAATCCAAGAATTTCTCAATAGTGTGGGGTAGTGAATGACCCAGTCATGACCTTGCGTGGTGACCTCGGGAGAGGAAGCCAACACCTATGGTTTAATCAGCAATAAAGAAGATGGAAGGGAGAGGGAAAAGTTCTCTACCCCTTTGCCTTTTTAACATGGCAATGCCATATCCAAATGGGGGTTTGGGAGAGAGAATGTTTGCATAATTGAACTCCTGTAACATTTGTAAAGCATCATGTAACAGCCTAGATATGCATTTCTTAGTTGTGAAAGTAGGTTTTGTAGTGTCTTAATTCTTGCTATTACACCATTGGAAAGCAAAGGTTTACAAATTGCAGCATAATTACGATGGGCAGACAAACCTGCTTTTGATTTACTTGCATTATGGAATTTGCTTGCTCAAGCTTGCGTAACTTTTGTAACATGAAGCCTCCTCATGTAGAACAGTTTTAAAATAATTGATATTTGTGTAAAGAGCTGGTGGCTTTATATTTTCCTTTAAAACCAGCAACACTGAAAAACGGCTCACCGCCATAGAAATGATCCTAAAGGATAGGACAACCTTCTGTCTGAGAAGATATGCAACCAAATTAAGCAGACACGTTCAAAAATCTGACAGGAGTCAGTTATAAGAAACCCACACCTCAATCTGAAAACCTGGCTTCTTCATGGCACTAAAATGAAGTATGTTGAATGTCCCTTAATACACTTCTGCAGGAAACAGTCTTCTTGCCCGTTTCTATCCATTCCTTCTGCCTTGTTCCCCCCACATATTTGGCGGGGGTGAGAGGTTGAATAAAACAGATGAGGGGCGAAAATCCCCCATGATTTTATTTAGGAATATTCCACATGGTTCCGGTTTAAATACAACAGCACATGGTCTTTGATGAAGACTGCACCCCCCTTTTTAAAGAAAAAAAAAAAAATCTTTAGTCCAAAAAGCAGACTGCCAAAATATATACTGTAAGGGGGGGTGGGGGAAAAATAAATTCTTAGACGCCTGAAGAATAAAGTTTTCCCACATTAAAGTTACTCGATTCCCAGGGTCGAGTTAAAGCATCTCTATTCACCACATCCCCGAACGTTCCCATTTCTTTGTGCAGCTTTGTCCTGAAGATTTAAGGAAACAGTCTTTATTTTTCTTTTTAAAAAAGTTGCCTGTAATGTTTAGTACTTGACTCCTGGAACAAATTCCTTGGCATCAGGATTCAGGTTGCTTTTGCTCTGAGGGAAAAGTAAAAAAAAAAAAGTGAAAATTAATTTAGACTGAAAAGAAAAACCTTGGAATTAGTAGTATTAAAACCATTAAACCTTTTTGTTTCCATGCATGTGGCAAAGGGAATGAAGATTCTTGAAACATTTTTTAAACAAAAATCAACTTTTAATTTTGTGTTGCTGACACCAACTACCAATGTATATGAAAGGTAATCTGCAATCCAAATTTGCAACAAAAAAAAATGCATGATTATTTTTTTAAACGTTCTTTGCTGAGACGTAATATAGCAAACCAAATTATGTTTAAATGTCCCCTATTATATACATCATGAAAAAACTTAATGTTTCTGCTTAAAGGAAATTAATCAAATGTTATGTCTTGAAATTTAAAACAAATACATAAATAAAGGGGGGGAGGGGGGAAGAGGTTGGTTACCACGTAGCAATTGGATAGGTGTGTACGGTTTGTGTAATTAGCAATTGCAGAAACTGAACAATGGTGCACACAGAAAATTAGACAAGAGACATCTTGGGCTGGGTCACTTTAAAACAGTCAACTATGGATCCAAGAATGACAATGGTCAGCGTTTTATTCCAACTAATTCAGGGGGCGTGAAGGAGCAGCTGCTAGTGGCAGGATCAGAGCCCCTTAGCTACAGCAGGGAGTGGGGACGACGACGACGTATCCTGAAGGCGCCAGCCAGGAGGTTTATAAGTGACGCAAGGGCAGCGTAAAGGTTAAAACCACGACAAATACCGCTTACATCACTCACGAAAAAAAATAACCAAAAACATTACGTTTCATTGCTTATAGTAGTGTTCAAAGTAGCTCTATAGCTTGGAGGCTTGGCATGAACTGCAATAACTTTCAGGGGAGCAACATGAAAGTTGTTTTGAGATTACACAAAACAAGTTTGAGTTTTACCCTGGAGACTTGCACACGAACAATGAAGGTTGAGACCAAGTAATACAGATTTACTGCAGTATGTTCTAGGGCTGGGTCTCTTAACATCCCATCATCCCCGCTCAAGAAATTAACTAATGTTCCCATATAAATGGCCGTAAAGGAGTAAAGTTTAGCACCCGTGTGTGGATCTGGGCCTTAATGAAATATTCAGTGATTGGCACTATAAAAATCCAACTGGTAAATACAGGCATACCCCGGTTTAAGGACACTCACTTTAAGTACAGACACGAGTAAGTACATATCGCCCAATAGGCAAACGGTAGGTCGCACCTGCGCCTGCCAGCACCTCCTGAACAGCAATACCGGCTCCCTACCTGTACCGAAACTGTGCACAAGCGGGGAAACGATAGAGCCTGTTACAAATGAATTATTTACATCAGTTATGCACATATATGACGATTGCAGTACAGAACATGCATCGATAAGTGGAAAAAAGGTAGTGCTTCACTTTAACTACATTTTCGCTTTACATGCATGCTCTGGACCCATTGCCTACGTTAATGCGGGGTATGCCTGTACATTGTTTTGGAGACCAGCCTGAACATGAGAGATTTAGCAAAGATAGTAAAGTATCAATGCAACGATTTCTATTCTTTGTAAAGCAATTTGTGGTCACCTTTTGCTAAATAGGAGTGTAGCACTAGTATCTGATATGAATAACCAATTTCTTTATGACCTAAAAATGTTAGCTCACAGGGAACAAGTAACATCTGTACGTTAAAGGCAGGCTACAACTGAATTTTAAATATTGTTCTTGCATTTAAAAAATAATTCTACAAAAAAAAAAGGAAAATAAAAATGTGTTGTCATGTTGCAGATTAAGGGGTACAGTTTGCTACGTTATTGACATTGATTTTACTTTTAACATAACCTTTCAACTCTACATGGTGAGAAGATGTAATGTAGACGAATGATATAGCAGCATAGAAAACAGTTTTCAAATATCCCCATTCCTGCAGTTACCATACGGACCCGGTCACAGGTGAAGCAATAAACGCCATTACCAGGTGACCGTTGGACAGAGGGGATGCAGAACACGGAACATGGCAGCACACAGAATCTATGCAGTTCATTACATGGCATTGATATTTAGTACTTTCTTGATGTTATACAGTCCTTTCCTTACATTATAAACATTCAGATTTGGCCGGGGCTGTGTAGCGCCACTTAAAGGGTTATTTACTTTGTGTAACTGGCTTCTTTAAAAAAAAAAAAAAAAAAAAAAAGGCTTAAAATCACCCTAAAAACAGTTACTTATTTGTAGCATGGACAAAATTAAAGCTTGAATCCAATTGTTCAGAGAAAAGCAAAACATTAAACTACTTGGGGTTCATCTGTTTGCAAAGTAATTATGCCATCATTGGTCTAACAAGAGGGAAGGAGGAGAAATGTAGCTGTGGCTTGGAGCTTAAATAATAAATAAATAAATAATTGCAAAGAGGGGCTAACGTAGCTTGGGTTACATCGGCACCTGATAATGCGATGTCAAGTAATGGTTTGGCAAGAAAAACAGTTCAAAGCAGGACTGAAGGAATTTGTAGTTGAGGAAATCTGCTGCAGTGTGTGGCGGGGGCACAGCCATGACATCACACGGCTGGTTCGACCTCATTGGCTGAACCGCCGCTACAAATACACATCCGCCGCGACAAAAATCTTGTATTTCGGCAAAGGCAGTCGCGCATAGCGCCTTGTGCGCCCACACACAAGCCGACTGGGGCCTGCCCCATAGAGGGCTGTACCATGTGTGCAGCACACAGCTACAAAGCCTTAGGCCGGGGTCCCGCTGCTTCCGACGGCGCGAGCGTCACTCACCGGACATGAGTTCCTCCAGAGCCGGCCCCAGTCCCCCCTACCTGCAAGGCTCGCTGCGCACTGCAACGTGTCAGCCAGCAGGGGATACACGAGGATCGTGATCCCAAGCAGCGACACATCACGTGGTGCGGCAGGGAGCCAATGAGGAGGCAAGGGGGAGGAGGGAAGCTCTGGTGCCCATTTCAGGCTGCGAGTGCTGTGGAGGTTGCGGCCAGCAGCAGATGGAAGGGGGGGAGGGTGCTCCACTAACTCTTCCCCTGCCACAGACCTGTATTAAACGTTGCTCCAGTCCATTAACCCTTCTCCGCACCCCCATTCCGCCCGCAAAAACCGGCTCACCCAGTGCTGGGCTGCTGTCTCCCCCCACACACCCTAGTGCTCAGTACCCATGGGGGACAGGACAGATGGACCGACAGGGAAGGGGGGGAGACAGGACGGAGAGCCCCCCTCAAACCACGCCCCCCCTACAGACAGTAGGTAGCGGTCAATTGCCTGTCAGCACGCTGCCTGCATGCAGTGCGGGCGCGCTGACTGAGTGAGCGGGGCCTCAGCCTTAGAGAGTAGCAAGTCAAAGTGATAACAGGATTGTAAGTGAAAAGGATAATGGAGTGAGGGGGATGCAGCTATGTGGCATATAGGTGACAGCAATACGCATAGTGGGCTTCAAGATAAGTCAGGGAAACACGTAGGCAGGAACTGAAACTGGCAGCAAGAAATAACACGCCAGCAGCTTTACCAAATCTGATGTTAAGACACACACCTTATGGTCTGAAATGGCCCCATTGATGACACTTTCAAAATACATATGTCAAAACTTAACACTAATGCAAACTATAAAAAGGATCAGTGTGGGAGAGGAATGAAAAAAAACAAACAAGTATACCCCACTCACAAATACGTTCAACACAGAATGTAGTATACATATTTACATTGGAAATCTGCAACTTGCAGGGATCACCATGCTCATTTTACCACTAAGATCACTTGCTTATACTTGCTACACAACCCACGTTAGCCTCGATGCCCCTCCCAACCCTCCAAATTCCCACTCCTACACAACGACCCTCTGTCGGACCTTCCCACACAACTCGCCTATCCAATACCTGAAGGAAGGAAGTTTCTTGCTCCTTTGGTACCAATGTTACTGCTTGGCCCTAAGCTTGGGGTGTGTTGCATGGCACAGGCAATTTGCCTATTGTAATTCTGCAGTTGTACGTTATTGCAGAATAAGCTGAAAAAAATATTCATACCAAGATGTCCTCTGAACTACGACCGTCCCCGACACTGAGCCCGTTTAACTGCTGCTGCAACTGCCCTACACCCTGCGGCAAATCACGGGATGGGATGAACCAATCCTGATCCTCTTCATCTAACATCTCTTGGAAACAGCGGTCCAGGAAATCCTGCTCCTGCAGCTCCTCTTCCACCTGAAAATAGAACAGATCAAACATTAGATATGTTTACTCTGTTGTGGTGATGAATTAAGACGTGTGTGGAAGGCAGGTGTATGAAATGGAAAATACCGTTTAGTACTTGGCGAGCGTTAACATGCTAACTTTCTGGGTCACTGCTATCATTTTATCTAAACATGCAGAACCATTTATTTAAAAAAAAATAATAATAAATAAACAACTCTATTCATCGGAGTACCACAATAAATTGATAAAAAATTGTACAGCAGCACACAATCCAAGATGAAAGAGCATTGATACTCCAGTGCTTTTGCAAAAAACAATGTTTTATCCTTAATTATGACATGTCGGTTTAGAAAGTTCGGAACACAAGATTTTACTTCTCATTCCGCTTCATCCATCATTCTGTTAAACGAGTTCTGAAGCATCAACGGCATCCCTTGGTGGCTGCCTATTGGACCCGGTGACAGGACGTTTAAACTGAACAGATACTGGCAGCACCTTTAGGAGATACGCATCTCGGGCGCAGGAGGTCCTCGGAGCTGAAAACACGGTTCAGCGACGAACACCCCCTGCTTCATACCCAAAAAGGTACAGATTTTTTAAAGGACCTCGGGAAAACTTCTGCCAAGCAGGTGGTCTTCTGTGCATTGCTCAGTTGCTTTTCTTAGGTAATACAGTTATTTGGACACTTCAAGTTTATTTTGTCTATGTAAAAATCAAAAACAACCTGCCCCAATGTTTTATTTTTTCCAAATGTGATTAACTCTTTAATTCTGCCTGGAGTTAAAGTCAATAAACCACAAAACGCTTACAAAGAACTGTCAGACATGCCCAGGTTATCCATAAGAAACATACATGTAGTCACAAGTTTAGATAAATATAGATTCATCAAGAAACGCTCACATATTGGATTTTTTTCATAGTCAAATCTAGATGGAGTTAAGTATTGGTTGACTGATCGCCACCAACGGCACGTGCAAATTATTTTGCGGGCCCTGCCGGCAGTGAAAAGGTTAAGAATCATTGGTGCCATCATGCAGTGGAGATTTTTTAGTATGATGGTGAAAGCTGTTCAGTAACAAAACCAGACACTTTATATTTTGAGGAACAATTATACAGGTCACTGCTTCTAGCAAGGGATCCACCTTGTCTTCATTAGGTGCTTACTAGGGTGTAGCCTTCTATCCTCGTGGGATACACCTAACTCAATACAGTGAGCCCTCTTAGTCACAGGAACTCACATTAACAAAACATTTAAGCATTTTATTTGAGGTCTGCTGACGACCCAAGAAAACCAAAACACTTTAGAAGAGGACTGTAAATAATGCTGGTACCATGTGTAATTTGCATGCAAACACAGGAATCCCCCTCACAAACTTTAGTGTATAATGATTTAGAGAACTGAGCGAGCAGCATCACACTTTAGAAATTGCCCATTTGGTCTACTAGAAATAACACTTTGTAATACAGTTCTTGTTTCATTATGGCTTTGTATCAATAATGCATAGTTAAGATTCAGAAAACCAGAACCACAACTTTACCTGTCTGTTGAAATCCTCCTCATTTTCCATCCACATGTACTCCGCAAAAGGATTGTTTTCATTCTCATCATGTCCGTTTACTACCTGGTCCTCCTTGGATTTGTTGTTGGACGTGGAGTTTCCAATATTTGAACCGTTCATCATTGCAGAATCTGAAAGAGCACACACAAAAAAAAAGGAACATTTAGTACCGTGTACAAACAGCATTATCCACACCAAAAAAACCTAGCACAAGTGAAATATTAAACACCAGTTATAAACTAGTTTTCGATTATTAAACTGGACAGAAGGGGGAGGCACATTTCCTGGCACTAAAGAATCATTAAATAGTTGTTTTAATGTTGATGGCATTAAACATGGACACATCAGACAGACCAAAAAAAATTAAAATTCTGAGGGGGTGTCACTATCCTCCCTGTCACTGGCATAGGGAGCAGTAGAAGTGCAGCGGTGGGCACTGCAGCAGTCTGTGGAGTGGGCAGGCAGGGCTGCCGACAGCTTTGCGGGACCCAGGAATAATGTTTCTACCCAACCATCCGTGCCAGTGGCCCAGTCAACCCCTCGCCCCCCTTTATTTCTCCAATTAATTTTACTTTGGGGTGCAGTGGCACAGGATCCTCCGGGATGAGCCTTCTCAACCCAGCCTGCCCCAGAAGTTGGTCTTTATGTCCGCATCTGCCACAAGGCCCCAGCTCCCCTTCGGTTATTCCGCACAGGGGAGCTGAAGCCTCAGAGGTTGGGTTCAACTTCCGGCGCAAGAAGAGACTGATCCGAGGATCACATGGGCCACCTCAAAATGCGTTTGATCACCCCTGTAGTACACTGTCAGCATAACAATTCAGAGCTAGAAAAAGTTGGGAGATCTGTTTTTTTGCCACATGGGATAAATGTACCATAGCGATAGAGAGCAAATACAATGACTTGCAGTGCATTTTGGTTGTAAATCAGCTAATAAGGCCTAAACACAACGTCACCAAAAAAATAATGCGGCATATGACCCACTGGCCCAATTTTTTCAAATTACAGTGGAGGACTTGCAGGACTTCTAGATCCTAACATTAGACTATAGTTGCAAAGCACCTACACAAGCTGTACACGCCCTGCAAGTAACGCAGGAAGTATTGCATCACATCATAGAAACTAGAACACAGGAAGACAAATGCATCTACAGGGTGACCTGTCCTTTAGCGCACTAGGAAAAACAGATTCATGTTAGTCCAGTAAAGTATCACAACCTACAATTAGAGTTTAATAGGTTCAGTTATAGAGCGAGCAACCTTCAAAACCATATAGGTTTCTTCGAGTGTACTTTAAAACCATATTTAATGGCCCACGAAAAAGGCATGTCAATTTACACTGCAGTAAACCTAGTTTTGAAAACTCTGTACACAATTCTTTGAATAACGTCGGCCCAGTAGAGGTATAACATCTGTTTTTCTCCAGGACAAATAGATCTACTAGAATTACGCACTGTGGGAAATTAAATGCAATCAAAACCTGTTTTTCATCTATTTAAGTCTTTATAGAACAGTACAAATGACAGAGCCACGAGTTAATGATCACCAAACTGTAAATTGTGCAACAGTGGCCAGAAGTACACACCGTACTTTGCAGAGACGAGTGCAGCTTTACAACACGTTTCACCAACACATTCAAACAAAAACAATGTTTATTTAGGCATAGTATACATTGTGCATATTCATTTGTACGGGACACTTGACAAAAACATTATACTTCAATATCCACATATTTCCCTAGGAGAGACACAATTGGTACATAACAAATCTTTATTTACTATTTAATCGGCATGTGTTTTGTAAAATCAAAAGAGTAAATTTTAAGGACAGCGTTAAACTATAACTGCCCATACTATCACGCGAATAATGCAAACATTTAGCAATTCTATGTTGAAATTAGATGTAGACACCAGTGCCTCGTCAATTTTTGTGAGTGCACACTGATTTGTGGTGGGTGGTACCATAAGCAGCAGTGTGCAGACGGACATTTTATGCTTTTTATTTTTACTTTGAGATCTCTTCTTACCCCTTTTCAATTAAGGTAATATTTTAAATGCACATCTCCTGAAAAGCATCAGACTGACTAAATAAATGGAAGGTTAAAATGGCGCTCTCCCCAAAGCCAAGTGAAGTGTAAATTTTACCTCAGAAACTAGAGAGATTTAAAAAACAAAACGATTAAGAGCAGGGCATGATCACGGGGGAAGATACCAAGATTGGAGCTAAACTCCTCTGCCTAAAAGTGTATGGGGGCAAACTGATCACAGCTTAATTTTAGGTTTTATTTATTATTCACATAAAATCAAATAAATAGAAACTTCAAAGTATGAGAAATTTAAAACGTAATATTTTAGGATTTAAAAAGCGGTTAGATGGAGTGGTTCTGGCATGACTGGTAGATTTGAAAAATCAAGATCATTGCCTGCTAACGGTACGCAAACAGGAAACATCACAGCTACTATAATCGACAACACATTAGATTTTTATGCACGGAAAAATAAGCAATATGGGAAATATGTAGTCAAGAGATGGAAAGGGAAAAAAAAAAAGTTGACAAACTCAATTCTGCACAAAAAATGCAATAGGGTGTGGGCAGTGTTCCTTTTTAAACTACACTGAAAGATTTGGAAGGCAAAGACCTATTAATTTGTATTACTTAACATTTATTCACCAACAGAGCCTTGCACATTGTGCCTTTCCTAAAGAAGCAGACCTGTAGGAACAAGCCAAGCTATTTGCAAGGTTACTCTAACACCCATTGTTTTTATAATGTGGTTTGTGTTTAATTTAATGTCATGTAACATTCTGATCCTACTAGCCATATAAAAATATATATATAAAAATATATATATAAAAATATATATATATATATATATATAAAATATATATATATATATATATATATATATATATATATATATATATATATATATATATATATATATATATATATATATATATATATATATATATATATATATATATATATATATATATATATATATATTTGCCCACTAAAGAGAACCGTTACAATCCAAACATTGGTTACATTTGGTGTTCTGCATGAGTTATGAGTTACAGTATTTTACTTGGTGTCCTTTTCAAAGACCTAGTAACCCATTTCTACACTGTCTTCAGTTTAATTAGCAACATAAGGATCAAGACAACCAACGGTATTTGTATACCAACCTTTATTTCCATAACAAAAACTGCTACTTCCATATGTATACACATTCTACCAACTATATAAAATGGTCTACACAAGTGACATTTTCATGACCTGTTTTATACCATTCAATCAATCTATACTGTATTGTTTTAGGCTCTAGTAGAGAAACAAGTTAACCTATTGGCATTTCTACCCAGTTCAGAATGGGAACTTGTGAAAAACCATTATATTTTAAAACGCCACACCATGTTATTTTTGGTGCAAATGTTGAACACGGCATCGCTGCTGTATAGACAATAAAAAGCAGTAACATTAATATATATCTGGTCTTTATATTGTAATCAGCAGTCTGAATCTTCCAAGTGTTAAAATTCCATTGAGAAAAACAAAACAAACATCTAATCTAACATCTTTAATGCCAGAAGCACTGTATATTCCCCATTTAAAATGCATCATGAGCAGAGTTGAACAAACAGAAGATCTTAAGAATTTAAGTGAAGTCTAACACCATATTACAAGCCTAAACAACCTCTTCAAACACAATTTTAACCTTTTCTGTAACTGTTACATATACCCCAATAATCATACAGCCGTCCATGAAATGTCTGTAAATGGAATTTATTACCATGTTTCATATAATGCAACCATGTATCATAACCATGTCCAGGACATACTTGAAGGAGGTTACAATGTATTACTTCCCATAAAATGTTTTATACATAAGTGTGCACCAACCATAATAGACTCTAATAAATCCCCCTACGGATGTAAGTATCTCAGGAAGCAGGGTGTCCTCGGAGCTGAAATTAACGCAGTCCAGCTAGGAATACCCACAGCTTTAATCCTATGAATAAAAAACAGATGCAACCTCTAGTAACGCTTTAATGCTTCAAAAAAAACTTGATACAAAATCATGGACATTAAAAAGCTGCATTCCAAGCAATTCACTTCAAGCAAAATGAAAACAGTACTGTATCCTCAAAGTGACCGCCTATGGTCGATCAAATTATCAATATCCAGCTGTATGGTCACCATCCACTTGCCTCCCTGTCCTGAAACTCCCCTGAATTCTCACTACATTGCTGCTGCATCAAAGCACTCCCAAGTCAATGTAAAAAGTATTAATTCTGTACTATAAAGCGTTTCTCACACATGCATGTTATCATTTAAGAGCACACCGTACAGAAAAAAAAACCAACGCAAGATGTGTGGTTTTGACAGCCTGTGTACTTCCAGCTGAGAAAATAAGTTATATGTACACATGTATATAAAGAGCTACACAAAAAACAATCAACTTAGAAAGTGTTTGTAGGCCAATTTTTGCAAGGGGCTCATAAGAATTGGATTCCGAAATACTGCATTACTGCATTACGAATTAGGCAATTCTACTTTGAAATCTACGTAAAAACATTTATGAAGGGGGAAAAAAAAAAAAAAAGCGGTTCATAGAAAAACTTCATAAAATATAAGATGATGACTGTTTTAAGCAGACAATAAATGCAACTGTAGAAAAGCTGCTGCAAGCTTTCCTCTGATAAATCTGAAGATTTGCATATCCCATGTTTTGTTACTGTATTTACAATACTACAGAATACATCTAAAGTTATTTAATAACTTAAAACTGCTGCAAAAGAATATTAAAGTAAAAGCAATTTCTCTCAAAAGTAGTTCAGGCAATGTACTCCCTTGTTTAGTCACTGCTATAGATCATGTAAGCGGAGGAAGTGGCTTCTGTTTGAAACGCACCACTTTATCGTTGCGAGCCAAATCTCCATCCTGTTTACCATTACAACAGATCAGGAAGATTAATATAGTACAAACACTGTACCCCCCTCAGATGCAGAAGTCTATAAAAACAAAGAAAACAAGCGAAGAACCATAACCTATGGACTGCAAGAGCTCATCCTGGGAAAGCTCAGTAATTAAGAACATGTTTTAAGCCAGGGGTGGCCAACGCCTGCCCTCAAGGGCCATCAACAAGCCTGGTTAAGGATATCCCTGCTTCAGCACAGGCAGCTCAAACTGTGGCTTTATTTTAAGTCATTGACTGAGCCACCTGTGCTAAAGCAGGGATATTTTTAAAACCCAACCCGCTGGTCACCCTTGAGGACTGGAGTTGGCTTAGGCCTTACTATTTTCAGTTCCAGCAGAAATCAGGAAAATGGAAAGACCGGCAGACAAATAAAATGGCACAATAGATATGTACATACGACATTAAAAACAAAGGACAGGTCAATAATATGCATCGTAGGAAACACACGAGGGCACTAATAGACATCGATGCAAAGTATACCAAGATAACACATTTGTCATTTACTACTTTAGAAGGCAATCTTTAAAATTGGTTGATTGGCCATGATTTTGTAGGTTTCCGCCTATCGTCTTCACCACAAGCTAGATGCTAAAATACAAAATATTTAAAAACCCACAATAGAGAATTTGCCAACATTACAGCAGCTTATTAGGACTAGCCATTACTTTAACAGTAACCAGAATACAACAAATAAAAACCCGTCTGCATAAAATCTAGAATCAGCCAATGTTTTAAAAAAAGTTGTCTGATCTACAAATTATGCTGGTCTAAGGCCGAGCTTATAGTAGCGGAGTCGCTAAGTGTGCACGCGCCCGTCAAGCACTCTTCCGCAGTTGGCTATTGCAGTTAGCCAAGTGCCTGCAGGCGATGTAGCGCGTTGACACGGCAGCTATTTGTGGAGACAAATGTCAGCATCACGTGAGCTGTCTCAACAAATGAGGGCGAACCAGCTGTGTGACGCGTCCGCCACGTCCTCGCACTGCCGCCAGCACTATGAGCAGGGATTGCTTCTGCTCCAACCGCACGGCAAGGTAAGAGCTCGTACACTCGCAAGCAAGTGGAGTGTATGAGCTTCGCCTAAGACTGATACTATATAAGCTAGTACATTAGTCATTTCTAATATTTGACCAAATAACGCTGCTCTAGTCCCATGATACATGTGCCCAAACAGATATTAACAGCTTTTTGCCTTTCCCCACACCATTTTGTGTGTTGCCAACATATCCCACAGTACAATGTGAGATATGTAAAGACAGACAATTGGAAGGAAGTTCCTGCCCCAACTAGCTTTTTATGACCTTTAGTTCAGGTTATTCACTAGTAATATTTCCCCTCCAAGTTCAGTCCTGAAACATCTACTGGTACCATTTCTTTAAATTTGTATACAAATGCTTCTTTAGGGGAAATGAATGCGTATATGAATTAAAGATTTGATACAGCACATTACAGATAAATATATGTATAAAGTTCATTCTTGCATTCATCTATTCAAAACCAGTTTAGGATAAAGCCCACAACTGGAATTAGTGAATATCTAACAAGTGATTCGTTTCACAAAAATGTTAAGACAGTACTCCCAAAGAAGAGACATAATTATCAAGGTGTTCCCAAGGGCGAGGGAAGAAATGTAGACTTGAGTGAATTGAAAAAGCAAACCAGCCAACAAGCCAAGACATAAAAAACATTTATTTTATATAGGCAATATAGCTACTACAATTGCACAGATCACTGAAACAAATACTGCCAACATTTTAATTTCATGAACTTGGTCATCTTCATTAATTTAACCAACTCCGGTATTTATACAAGGTATCAAGTGCAAAACGAAAAAGTACAGCTCCACTAAACAATATAAATACGTAGGAACAAAAGAATGTAACATCACATCATTTATTGGTGGCTTCACTATAAGGCCTTGGCCATGTTTGGCGCTTGCTCGCTCTCACTTGCTGCCGCTCGCTCTACCAGGAGCTTTTTGCTGTCCTTACAGAGGAGACAGCAAGCGCTTGGGAGGCGGGTATCACTGTGTGTGTGTGTGTCACTTGGTAGCTGTCAGTGTGTGTGTGTCACTGGGGAACATGTGTGTGTGTGTGTGTGTGTGTGTGTGTGTGTGTGTGTGTGTGTGTGTGTGTGTGTGTGAGTATGTGTGTGTGTGTATATTATATAATATTTTAAAAATTAAAAAAAAGACATGTTGTGAGAATAAATTATTTATTAACATTGTGCAACTTTGATAAATATATTCACGCACGCACGCACGCACACACACACGCGCACACACACACAAAGGCACACACACACACACACAAAGGCACACACACACACACACAAAGGCACACACACACACAAAGGCACACACACACACAAAGACACACACACACACATGCATACACTCACACATGCATGCATACACACACATGCATACACATGCACACACACACATGCATACACATACACACACATGCATACACACATGCATAAGCACACACGCATAAGCACACACACACACACACACACAATGCACAAACACACACATACACAGACACACACACACACAGGAGACATGGATCGGGACAGAAGGGGGACAGGGATCGGGCAGAAGGGGGACAGGGATCGGGCAGAAGGGGGGCAGGAATCAGGCAGAAGGGGGGCAGGGATCGATCGGGCAGAAGGGGGACAGACCGTCAGGGGGCGGGCCGGGAGCGGGCGCGTCACTGGCCGGGGGCGGGCCAGTGACGTCACGGAGCTGGTTCGCCCTCATTGGGCGAACCGCTCACGTGACCGGCCTGTCTCGCCGGCAAGCGGGGGAATTTTAAATTCCCCTAAGACCTGCGCTTCCGCAAGCGCGCGGAAGCGCAGGCGAGCCCCTACTAAAGCCGCTCTAATTGTGGCTGTAGGGGCTCAGTGCTGAGCGGGAGCGCGCGTCAGCACGCTTTCGCAAGCACGCAGGGAACATGTCCGGGGCCTAAGGCTGAGCTTATAGTGTGTGCGATGGCCCTTGAGTGCGCGCTAAGTACACATTGGAGGATCCCTTAGAGGCCGCCCTTAGTGCGTGTGCGACGGAGCACGATTGTGGTTTGAAAAAATACAAAAAAAAAAAATTGTCTTCAAGCGGTGGCGTCACGTGAGCGGTTCAGCCAAGCACGACGAACCTGCTCGCTGATGTCATAGCCACCGTCGCCTGAAATACTGTGCAGAGACTGCTTGAGCATCGGACAGCGCAGCACCACACGTGCACTCAAGCACACCGTTTAATCTCAGCCTAAGGCCTTGGCCATGTTTACCGCTTGCTGGCGGAAGCGTGCTGAGGCGCGCTCCCGTTCAGCACTGAGCTCCTACAGCCGCAATTAGAGCGGCTTTAGTAGGGGCTCATCTGCGCGCTTGCGGAAGCGCAGGTCGTAGGGGAATTTAAAATTCCCCCGCTTGCCGGCGCGATAGGCCGGTCACGTGAGCGGTTCGCCCAATGAGGGCAAACCAGCTCCGTGACGTCACTGGCCCGCCCCCAGACGGCGCGTGCGGTAAGCAACCGCAAGGCCAGGGAAAGCACCCGCTTTCCCTGCGCCTCAGCACGCCAGCAGGGAGCATGGCCGAGGCCTAAGGCATGTCTAGGAGCATAGAAAATAAGAGATCAGATGCTCAACTGCAACAATAGAACACCGCTTTTCAAATTGCTTCACATACAGTAACAATGCAAAAATGTAAACAATTTAGTTTAAGCAGTTTAAGAATATCAATGTATTCACTTTAAAGAGGCAAACAGCTTAAATATCTTGTTTTAACATATTCAACCTTTAATTACCTTTACTGAAAACTAATTACCTAAGCTGCTGATCGATTCATTCACCTACGATCAATCAACAAAATCCTGCTTCCCAGGGTTCACTTAATGGCTGCCTTTCCGTTTCAATCAATCCTTCAGACAGCGTCTACAACGTATCCTTATATTACTATGGTAACAATCTCTATTGTTACAGTTTGCAGCTCAAACTGCTGGGAATATAGGCAACAAACCATCACAAACAGGAAAGTGTTGCAACGATCATGCACTGCTGGGGAAGTGTTAAAACCTGCTATAGAAATCAAAAAGGTGTGTGTGTGTGTGTGTGTGCGAAAAAATATATATAGAATATTGCTTGGATTGCTCCTTTAACATCCCAGAGACCAGTTTGGGGCATTTCCCAAATGCACGCATTAGGTTAACCAAATTAAACTACCGACTGTTTATATGGCAATGTTTTTTCAACAGGGGTTCGGTGGGCATTCCCTAAAGGGTTTCTGCAAGTTTGTAACAGTATCACACTTATTTTCTTTGTTTTTCTGCATCTTGGCTGTAATGTCCCCATAATCAACTGAGTTCAAGCAATCATTCTCAACTACTACAAGAAGTGACATCCCACTTGAGTAATAGAGTATCAGCGTGAGTGTTGAGTATTAATACCATTAGTCCACTTTATTAGCACTGGGTGAGGTTAAAGGGTTCTTCACTCCAAATCTAGACCTTAAGAGTACTTTGTTGGGAGTGACGGTCAATAAATTAAATATATTATAATCACATTTTGCACAGTTCACCATTATTGAAATTTAAGTATATATCAGAATCACATTTTAATTATATATGTTGGTGTGGTAATAACTTTCAATTGAATAATCAGTATTATTGTTTGGTATTATACACACTGTTTTATGTCACAATGTGCACTTTGGTCTGAGACCAGCGCCAGGGAGGACTATTGTTTTAACCATCTGTTTGTCTAAATCCTTCAATCTGGGAGTTGCCCAGACTGCAGGACTTAGGCCGCACGTTTAGTGCCCGCAATTGGCGACTGGTGACGTCACCCGTCGCCGCAAGCAAAAAGTTACATTTCGCTTTACGGCGGCGTCGTAAGTGTACTGGCATTTGATTGGTTATGGGGCCGTCACATGAGACGACAGCCATTGAAAAAAAAAAATATTGCCAGCTACCAAAATTCATGACGCCGCTTCGTCACATTGTCTCCGTCGCCCTTACTATAAGCGCACGCGGCGGCAAAGCATTTGTTTTTGGGGCGGCGGCGCCCGTCGAGGGCACTGTACGCGCGGCCTGATACTTTATGGTTCATCACATTGTCAAAATGATTGTATCGTATGTAAAGTTAGTTTTTATTTAGTATAATCCACTTGTGGATTAGCAGTGAAATTTGTATATTATCCTGTCGCTATAAATGATTATATATGCTCGATGAGCATACGTAACGCACAACACCATGTATGGAATGAGATTGTAATTGGCTCAGAGGCAGAACAAAATACAAGAGAAACCCATGCACAACTACAGATAAGCGGCGGCTATATGGGACAAGTTGTATCAACAACAAATGTTCCTGAAGCTGCAAGCAATGATTAGATATGATAAACGAGACTGCAAAAGCCTGTGTATCCAGATTATTATGGATGCATTTGCTACATGCCAAGGCATGCTGGATATATCTGTAGAGATTGGTATGACTAAACACAAGGCTAAGCATATTCATTATGGAAAAACAGATCTGTTGGGGAATAATTAGAATGGTCACCACAAGCCTAACATTATATAGAAGCCACCGCCAAAAAACAATCATCCATATCGGGGGAAGGCAGCGGGAGTAAACATTGAGACAGCTACGAGTTATAATTAAATGGCACATTTTATATAATATTACAACATGGACACTGAAGCAATAGTCCCTATGGCACTTCCTGGCAACGTTACAGCTCTTTGGGAGCACCAAAATCATATGCAGTCCCAAACGGGGTTTTTTTTTTTTTTTTTTTTTAAAGAATAAAGGTAATCAATCACGTGTGATGTACAAGTGCCCCTGGCGGTGACACTCTTGAAATACATCATTATGGCACTAAAGGGGTTAAATCTGGAGTTTTAAAAGCTCTGAACACTAACTTATGAAGAACTAATGCTGGCCCTCTAAAAATTTATCACAATCTACATTTCTCCTTTAACAATACGGCGACTAAAACGTTTAACAGATACACGTTTCTTCTTAATGCACAAAAGCAGCTTAGAGTAAAAAATGCTTCCATGAGTCGAGATCTAACATTTTCACAGTACTTTGTAAACTACGCAAAATTGACACTGTTTAGTATGAAAAGAAGCCAAAACATTGATCTGGACGCAGAAGCAGGACTTTGAGGAAAGGAGTTACTACTCTTTAGAAGACGAATACCTCTCAGAACACTCCACTGTAAGGCCTGAGACATGGTGCAGGGAGGAGCGCTGGCAGCGCTGACGCTCATGCTCTCCTGCTCAAGCAGGAGATTTTTCTTGTCCCTGCATGAGCGCCAGCGAGCGCGCTTGTGTGCCAGGTGGGAGGCGGGCCTGGAGGCGGAGCTAGCGCACCTCGTCACAGCGCAGACGTCATGGACTGCCATTGGCTTCTGGCAGTCACGTGACCGGCCATGCGCTTCCATCAGCGGGAAAACTAAAATTGGGTTGTCGGCTGAAATGCCACACGCCTCCGGAAGCGCAGTCTAAAGCCGCGCTGATAGGGATAATGTTTCCCCTCAGCGCGGCTCAGCACGGTCTTTTTGACCATATCCAAGGCCCAAGGCTACGGCCCCAGTGCGAGGCTGGCGGCACGTGCAGCCGAATTCTGTATTCTGCAGAGAGCTTAAGGGGGAAAGACAGGGGTGTGTGACCGTGACATCCGCTGCCAGGTTCGCCCTCATTGGCTGAACCACTGGTGGACGTGGCATAGCGCTCCATCGCTAGTTCCCCTCACAATTTTCTTACAGGCTGGAAAAACCCACCGCGCAGCGTGGCGGCCCCCCCCTCAGCGGGCCCAGCCCCATCGTGAGGGGGGGGGGGTCTCTTGTCCATGCAGCATCCGCCACAGAAGGCGCAGCAGTAGCCAGCGGAGACCTGGCCTAAAACGTCGTGAGAACAGTCAACACATGCCTAATTACATAAGTAATTTGGCTTATTTTCCAGGTATCTTTCCACATATTGTAGACAAGTATTTGTGACAACGGGTTGTACAATTTTTCTTCCTGGTAAAGCTTGGCAAAATCTTGCATTACCTTTAAAAAAAAAAAAAAAAATTGCTACAAATTTCACAAACAGTTGGGAGTTTCACACCCCTACTTGAGAGCAAGAGTTAAGGATGAACTAAAGGAGCAAGTCTCACTCACGTTAAGGCATGTATTATACCAAGCACAGGCACGCGTTTAGTGCCTATAGGCCAAATGGTGACGCACACGTTAGGTAGGAGGCATGGCCATGACGTCACAACGATAGGCCGCACGATTTGGCTCACAGTGTCACTTGGCACGGTAGCCACTCTCAAAAAAACAAAATGTCTTTGTAGTTCCACCAAGCTGCCGTGCGCGTCGTAGGAAGACGGGTATTTTTCATTGCCGCGTACGCTTAGTATAATACAACCAAGTCTGGGATTTTGGTCCCTGCGCGCCGCCGCGATTTGTGAACTTGGCTGCAGGAGATTGTAGACGTGTTGCGGTGGCGGACGCGTCACAAAGCTGGTTCGCCAAAATTGGCTGAACCAGCTCAAGTGCGCCAACATCACGCAGCAGCCGCCTCAAACCACATATTTGGTTGTATCCTGAGAACGCTGCCACTGCAACTCGCTACTGAGGCCCGTAATATAACACTTTGTGTGTATGCTGTGAGCGACACAGTGAGGTAGTGTGTGTGTGTGATACGTTTATAATAAATTTATTAACATTGTACATACACATTTCAGCGGCAGAAGCGGCGCAAAATTTTTATTTCCCCCTATCTTCTCCCCTGTTGGCCGACTCCACGCTCACGAGTGTGCGCGCGTTCCTATTATAGGAAGGCTGACTAACCACAGCCAACTATAACTGCCGCACACGCATGGCGCAGCAAGCGCACACTATAGAAAAGCCCTTAATCGGCAGTTGCGCAAACAGTGGGGTAGCTCCCATAACACAGCAGTTGCCGGGCACGCACGCAGCGACGCTGGCACCATAATCCTGGCCTAAGGCAGCACAACTCACTGATGCAGCGCTGCAACAAACCGCAATAAAGGTATTTTTTTTTTAAACAAAAAAAAGGGTTTGGTTAAAAAAAAAACACAAAAAAGAACAAAAAAATAAAAAAAACACAATTCACTGACGCGAGCCATTTTACTAAATTGGCGGGTAAGAATGTATGGCGAGCCAGACACTATGTGGTATGCAAACATGACCATCAGGAAGACTTCAAAAATAAAGATGGGAGAGATTTCTACATCTGTCCAAAAGTCATACACGTGTAAAATGTCCAAGTGACCGCTAGTAATTATAACTTTATCCAGTCACACGGACAATTAGATGAGCTGGCATATTTGCATTTTTGTTTTACTAAAACCCAATGAGGCATACTGAAGAATATATTGACAAACACCAATGTACAGTACAGTTGTGCAGAATGACAACTAGTGATCTATTAAATCAGTATGTACAGAGGGGGGTGGGGTTTGGCCAGGAGACATGAGGGCAGCTGCTGTCCTCCCGAGTAGGAGGGAGATCAGACTAATCATGCCACATGTATCCTGTGGCCATTAGTGAGAGACCTGGTGACTCAACCCCCTTTTGGAGCTAGATGATCCCACAAGGCATTGCAAAAGGATCAAATAAAGATGTGTTCACCTCTGTGCCTATGAGATTAGCACCAGGTGCAACACGGCCAAATAATTCACACCCACGATATTACACCAAGGGAAACGATTACACAACGTTTGCAACAACTATACAGCATCCCTCATAGCAAATAAGTGAGAGGACAACGCAACAGTACTTTACATACTACACGTACCCAACACTACACCGAATTGCAGCAGTTCTCTAAAGGGGACGGACCAGAAAACATACAGCAGCAGCAGGGTCACAGACTCATTTCCCCAACGTCATTTTGGATACATTTAAAAATATAACCAAGTTTTTTTCGCGCATCTGTACATGCATATACATTCCCAACTATTACAGTGGGGGAAACTACACGTATCCTTATGTCATACTACTTGCTTGGCCAGCTGAGTACATGCCCCCCCCAGCTGAGGCGCCGTGCAGTGTTGATGTGCAATATAAACGCTGGCTAGGGGGTCCAGCCTATAGCACATGTCCAGCAGTGGCCGTGAGGTGGTAACGCTAAACAAATTATTCCGGCTACAAGGTATATGTGGAGATATAGCAGACCGCTGTGAGTCACACAGCCCAGTGCTACCCCGGTAACCTGGGGGGTATGTTACTTATTAGAGATATACAGGGCGGCCTTTTAACCCCTCAGCCGCCGCAAGAAAGGCGGCAACAATGGCTTCCCGTGGACTAGGCCCCGACCTGCACCAGTCCTCCCTCCACAGGGGGACTCACCTAGGCCCCGACCTCCTCCCTCCCCAGGGGGAACTCACCTAGACCCCAACCTCCCTCCGCAGGGGGAGACCCACCTAGGCCCCGACCTGCGCCAAACCTCCTCCTCCCCGACCTGCGCCAGACCTCCTCCTCCCTCCCAGGGGGGACTCACCTAGGCCCCGACCTGCGCCAGACCTCCTCCTCCCTCCCAGGGGGGACTCACCCAGGCCCCGACCTGCGCCAGACCTCCCCAGGGGGGGCTCACCCAGGCCCCGACCTGCGCCAGACCTCCCCCTCCCTCCCCAGGGGGGGTCACCCAGGCCCCGACCTGCGCCAGACCTCCCCCTCCCTCCCCAGGGGGGGCTCACCTAGGCCCCGACCTGCGCCAGACCTCCCCCTCCCTCCCCAGGGGGGGCTCACCTAGGCCCCGACCTGCGCCAGACCTCCCCCTCCCTCCCCAGGGGGGGCTCACCTAGGCCCCGACCTGCGCCAGACCTCCCCCTCCCTCCCCAGGGGGGGCTCACCTAGGCCCCGACCTGCGCCAGACCTCCCCCTCCCTCCCCAGGGGGGGCTCACCTAGGCCCCGACCTGCGCCAGACCTCCTCCTCCCGCCCCAGGGGGGGCTCACCTAGGCCCCGACCTGCGCCAGACCTCCTCCTCCCTCCCCAGGGGGGGCTCACCTAGGCCCCGACCTCCTGCTCCCTCCCAGGGGGGACTCACCTAGGCCCAGACCTGCGCCAGACCTCCTCCTCCCTCCCCAGGGGGGACTCACCTAGGCCCCGACTTGCGCCAGACCTCCTCCTCCCTCCCGTGGGGGGACTCACCTAGGCCCCGACCTGCGCCAGACCTCCTCCTCCCTCCCCAGGGGGGACTCACCTAGGCCCAGGCCTCTGCCCGCAGAGCGTCGTGCGCCGCGTCTCCCCCACCCGCTGTCCTCCAGCACGGCCTCCGGTGTCTCCGCCGGCACTTCCTTCCCCCGCACCCCCTCCCGCGCCACACCGAGCTGCCGCCGCTCTCGCGCTCTCCGCCTCGGTGCTGCTCCAACCGACAACGCACGTGAACCACCTCGCGAGCAACGTCCCCCTTCAGCGCGCGCTCTCTCTCTGCCCTCACTCACACACACACACTCGCCCCCTCGTATCTCATTGGTCGCATCCCCCCACCCCTCCTTCGCTTATTTCACCTTGATTGGCTGCAGCGGCTGTCCGTCAAAAAGAAAAGTAAAGGGGCGATTGGCTTCGAGAGATGAAGGGGGCGGGGCTTAGAGTTGACGTGTCCTCGTGGCCGCGCGTGAGACGTACATGCAGGGAGAGGACGCCAGGAGCTGGAGCCCCGCCCCCCCCGTCTCTCGCTGACTGCCTCTCGCTATTGTGACGTACAAGAAGCGTCACAATAGGGGCAGAGAGGCGCGGGACACAGCTGTGATGCTGTGTGTGTGTGTGTGTGTGTGTGTGTGTGTGTGTGTGTGTGTGTGTGTGTGTGTGTGTGTGTGTGTGTGTGTGTGTGTGTGTGTGTGTGTGTGTGTGTGTGTGTGTGTGTGTGTGTGTGTGTGTGTGTGTGTGTGTGTGTGTGTGTGTGTGTGTGTGTGTGTGTGTGTGTGTGTAAAAAAAAAAATATATGCCGTGAGAATAAATTATTTATTAATATTGTGCATACATATACTGTACATTGCGGTAGCGGTGCAAATACATGCTCACTACCATGCGTGCGCGGCACTAGCATTCAATGGCTCGCTAACCAAAGCCATCTATTGCTGCCGTGCATGCACATTTTGAAGTGCGCGTGCACTATATTAGGCTGCAGCCCCGCTGGTGCTGACCGCGCTAAGCGTGCGGTGCTTGCCGCTTTTCTTACATACATCTTTACGTGTAAGTCCCCGCTCACGCGGTGCGTGCGCACTTGTGTGCGGGCACGCACGCTCACCCAAGCTTGGCGCTTGAGTAAACAAAAAAATGTCACTTTCAAGCACGCTCCACTTGCCCACAACGCCCCCCGCACGCACTTGCGAAATAGCCAGGGCACCCGGCGCTCATGCTTGGAGAGCTGATGACGCCACCACTCTCAAGCATGACTGCGGTCAGCGCCAGCGGGGCCGCAGCCTAACGGGATCCCTATAGTGCCGGCGACAGCGACGCTGACGTCACGCTACGGTCGCTGGAAAAAAATCAAATTGAACTGACTTCCAGCGATCGCGACCTAGCCGTCGCGCTGCTCCTACTATAATCGCACGCGACGTCTCCAATACATTTGTTTTGAAGCGACGTCGCTGTCGCCGGTCCTATAAGCGCAGCCTTAGGCTGGTTTTATAGTAGCCGAGTGCTACAGCTCGTGCATGTGAAGCACACGTTTTGTGTGTATAGAGTTCAGTGCTGTGAGCGACAGGTGGGCGTGGCTCTGAAGCGCACCGGTAGGCGTGGCCGTTATGCGTGTTGCAAAGGGGGAGCGCTCAGCCGCACAACACCCTTTGTGGAGACCATAACTACGAGTAGCACGAAAAAAACATGCTGATTTTCATTAGGGGTAATTAGGGGCTCGGGGGCGGAGGGGAAAAGGATGCGAAAGCGATTCCAAAGTTGCAGTAATTAGGGTCGTTAGAGCATTTAGTTACTTGTGTGAGTAGCAATGACAGCCGTTTTCAAGCTGCTCACAAGCTCTTAGGCCCGTAATATAGTGGGCGCACGCGCGCACCTGTGTGATCGCTCGTACACGTGACGCACACTTTTTGTGTGTACGGTCCATGTTGCTGTGAGTGACAGGCTTGGAAGGGTGTGTGTGTGTGTCACTTGGGAAGCTGTGTGTGTGTGTGTCACTGGGGAAGCTGTGTGTGTGTGTGTGTGTGTGTGTGTATTACATATTTTTAAAAAGACGCTGTGAGAAGAAATGATTTATTAATATTGTGCAACTTTATATACATACACAAATACACACATACATACATTGCAGGCACTGAGAGGTAGCGGCGCAAATACTTACTTTTCGGAGTCTTCTCCCCTATCGCCAGGCTCCACGCTCACTCCCTCTGTGAGGGAGTCGGGAAGTACCATAGTCCCACTTTGTTCGTGTGCTGAAGCTCTTTGATAAAGCGCCTCCACGGCGGGAAACGCGTCAACTCTTTGATAAAGCGCCTCCACGGCGGGAAACGCGTCAGAGTTTTTTTAACCCCTTGTGTGTTTGGGTTTTTTTTGGCCATTATGCCCAATAAATAATCTTTATTTCAATTTTTGCCCCAGCCTTAATTTTTTATTCCCTGGCAGTGCTCCGCTTTTTTTCTTTCCTTTCCATTTTTGCCTCATCAGTGTAGCAGCACGCTCCGGTCTTCGGTATTGCAGAGCAGCTGTTTACATCGGGGGATTCCCCCCAGGAGCTGCAGAGTGGATCCGGATCTTCGGGCCAGTGTGTGGTCTCTACGCCCAGCCCTCACCTGTTCCGGGTAGGATCACGGCTTGCGGAAACGAGCGGCTGCAGCTCTGGATTGCGCGCCGTTCCATCCACGCTGACCAGTGCCCCCCAGATCCCGTCTAGCTGAAACATCGCGGCACACCACCAGGCACCCGGTAAGGCGGCGGGAGACTCTGCTTGCAGATCTCTACTACCAACAGCCAGTCCTTTACACCGGGGAGCCAGAACCGCTTGCTGGATTGAGGAGGGTCAAATTTCTATCCTATGGGGGACTGGTGCCATTGATCTGATCGGAGGACACCCCGAGATCCTACAGGTGAGGTGGGTGTCATACAGACCCACACATTACATCAGATATCTATGTGAGACACTCTCTGCCTTCATATTTTTATACCGGGTTTTACAGCACTTGCCATATTTGTAGCTTCCACGTGGGGACCCATCCCCGTTTTCCACTTGCTGAAGCGGAGGACCTCCAGTGTTTACTTCAGTTTCCTGAGGCCTGCTGCCCTTCCCTTAGCAGGGGCCGTTCTACGAGTCCTGAGGTCTGTAGCTCTCTCTCTCCTTGCACAGGCTCGCTCTGGACTCTTGCGCTGAAGCACTGGTTTTCCAGTGCTGCCAGGCGGTGTGCACACTCCGGTCTGCCTATCCCTTCCTGAGATCAGTACCATGGACCATGGTCGCCGCACGCGCAGAACCCGCTCCCGCCCTGAAGCTATTACGGTGAAGCGGGACCTAGATGACTTCCTGTTGCCGAAACTCCGCTTGGATAACGATTACCCTGATGTCTCCAATCCTGACCCTGGCTCGTCCACTGACTACGCTGCTCTCTCCAGTCCCGACCCTGCTATGTACGACTACGAACTGCGCAATCCGGATCAGCCTGCGTGGTCTAAGGTCGGTGCTTATACAACCCCACCTCAGCCACGCGGTCCGACCCTGGTTTGTGGCGAGCACAACCGTGACAGTTCCTGTTACTGCAGAGTATAGTAATAAACCTGTTCCTGTTTGCAATATACCTCCGGCCTGGTGTGTGACCTTACTGCGGGGAGAGGTAATCAGTTCTACCGTAGGAGATCATCTCTTTTTCCTGGACCCTACGGCAGATGGAGGCGCTGCACTGCTAAATAGATATGTGGGGTATGAACCCCAGAAGCCTGTTCCTGTGTCCCCACTACCATCGGCGGACAACTCAGCCCTCTTGTTGCCAGAAGGTATATGCACCACACACCCTGTAATTGCCCCTATCTGCGATCGGTGGGGGAAACACAGTTACATATATATATGTAGCCCTGGTAAGAAATAGGGCTATATGTCTATCCTCCTACTGGTATAAGCCCTGCTAAGGGCAGGCTGCCAGTAGTTATCATGGGTTTCCCCCACATCAAGCCCTGCTCTGAGTGGTGGAAGTAGGCCACCTGACTCTGTGTCTAAGGCATGAGACACAGGGGAGGGGTCTGCTGACATCATGAAGGGGAGGACTGTCTCAAGTTAGAGTTGCCTGTTCCTGTCAGTGACAAGTAGTTCTGTCCTGGGTTCAGTCCTGAGCAGTAAGACAGTGTGTGAGCTAGTTAGGTGCCTGAGGAGTAGGGCCTAGTTAGCTATAGGTGGACCAGTGCCTCTCACCCTGCCTAGGGGGTGAGGGAAGAGCTAGCCCCATCCTGAGCGCCCATGGCTTGGGGTGGTGGCAGGGACACAGAGAGTACCCATAGACCATCCTGAGGGTGTGCAGTCTGGTGGGAGAGAAGACCTGGTACCTGATTGACAGCGTGTTGCTGTGATTACTGCTGCTACACTGTGCTGCTGTGTCCAATAAAGAGAGCTGCTGCTGATTTTATAAAGACTGAGACTGGAATCTCTCATCCCTGTGTGGGAAGTTCTCTGTAAGGGTTCCACCCCATATCCCTGGGGCTTCACAGAGATGGAGGCGTTGCACCACTGAGAACGGATGAAGGCATTCACCCCAGAGACCTGGTCCTGTCCTCCCCCACACCATCGCGGGAGACTCAGGCCCTCCTGTTGCCCACAGGTATGCACCACACCCAGACACGTAGCCAGACCTTAGTACACCCTAGGGGGTCCGATCTGCGACCGGGGGGTGGGGGGTCTGAGGGCTAAATATATTTATTTTTTTATATATATAAATACACATGTAGCCATGCCTAGTGTGGCTACTAGTCTGCCCCAGCTTGTATGCAAGTCCAGGTAAGAACAGGCAGTGCCAGTACTAATTATGGGTTTTCCGCATACAGGCAGCTTCTCTTGAGTGACAAGGGAAGAGGTGGGACTAGGTCTGTGTTCTGCCCAATCATGGGTTTAGACCTATTACCTTCCCCCTACTGTACTTAAGGGAGGTGCAACCCCAAATTCATTAGTGTCTCTACCGTTGAGAGAGACAAGGTAACACACAGGACTGATGTGCACTGGCAGGGCCTGGTCCTCTTCCCTAAGGGGGAGAGTGAGTGATTACCTTTTCTCCTGGTCCTGCTAGACGGCTGGGGAAGAGCAGGGACTGCTGCGGGAGCCCTTTAACCATACTGAAGGCCCAGGGACCATCCCAAGTCTGGAGACAGATCAGTGACTATTGGGCAGAGCTGCCTGGATACTGTTGTGGTTGCAGAAGAATAAAGCCGGTGCAAGTTATCTATACCTCCCGCCTGACTATGACACTTTGGCCAAAGAGTTAAACTAAAAGACCATTTTATTCAAATGATATCTATATATATATATATATATATATATATATATATATATATATATATATATATATATATAAAAAAAAAAGAAACACACAGCGCAAATCTAAACAGTTTGTTCCTGTGGAGGATATAATTCACACCACTTAAAGAGCCAATGTTTTAAATGAGGTACATACCCTGGTTTACACCTATCCCTACACACTGCAGCCAATTTAGGTCTGCGGCTCCACAATCGCCGCCTTGAAGATCTGGAGAAGAGTGACCTAGGCGCAAATATGACAGGGAAGAGAAAAAACACAAAAAGAGATCATAGGGCAGTATATCTAAAATTTTACATAGACTTTAGGATGGTAAGAGATGCGCTTACACAGATATGATAAGTCTGAGCATCTAATCCTCTATGGGACTCGCCAACGTAGCTTTAACTTTGTCGCTGCTGGATCTCCAGATTTCTTCTCCAACGGGAACTCAGCTGCAGCTGCTGCATGCACTTCTTATTTCTGGCACTCACGTATCTCTATGGATGGATCTCATAAGAGGGGGGTGGGGGGAGGATGGGGAGGAAATAATGGAAGGGAACAATATATGTGCAAAATCGTTTTAATCTAAAAAAGACTTGATAAAATATAAGTAATCAACTCACATTTTGTGAGTAAATAACAAGCAGTCGAGAGTATTTAGCGAGTCTCTCACACTCGTGTAGAAGCGCCGGTTACCAGTCCTCTCCGCAATCTCTGCTACTTCCGTGTCACGTGTTCGGCCATAGCGTGTGACGCGGTGTGTGACGCGGCCCGGCTCTCGCGAGCTTCACTGTCTGCCAATGCAGGGAATCACTGCCGGAGCTCTCCGTGAATGTCTCTCCACACAGGCAGCCCCTGACGAAGCCCGAGTGGAGAAACAGGTAGGGCCAGCGTTGATTTGCAGCAGAGAGAGAGACACGCCAAGGAGCCTGTGAGTTGATTACTTATATTTTATCTGTCATATTTGCGCCTAGGTCACTCTTCTCCATATATATATATATATATATTTAGGTACTGTACCGTGTATTTGTGTCAATGGATGTAGCACTGGGCTCTGTCTGTGTTTCATGTTTTGTCTCTGATTTTAAATATATATTGCCATGCTCAGTAGCACTCCTCTTTGACACTTATATGCATATATATATGTTGTGGTTATTTTGGGGGTTCAATATGAGCTTATAGGGGTTCTGTATGTTTTGCAATTCTGTTCAGCTGTTCCCAGCTGATTTGGAGGGTGGCTCCTCCTTCCCGGGTTTGAAGCTCACCCCCCCCCCCACACACACACACTTTTAAATGGTTAAAGCTCACTCCATTTCACCTTCCACCTTCATGGGAACTTGCATGCAGTTTGATTGCGACAAATCTAATACAGAGTGCTTTTCCTGGTATTATACAGGTTAATAAGAGCTTCAATCAGACTTAGAACTATGCAACTAATTTTGACAGATTTATTATGGTGCTGGAGATTGAGGGCAATACCGGTTAACTGCCTACGGGTGGCATTTTTTTTTTAAATCTGAGACTGGTTATAACCACTCGCTAAGAATCTGTCTGCCATTAGGCCAATCTGTGGGACTCTTTCATCTGGATCACTGGTCACTCTAAGCAACTGTGAATACAGCAACCCCACCTTACGCGGAGTCGGATGAACAGTGGATGCATGCGGTAAACTGCTGTTATCAGTCAGTTTGGTGTATAATGAAGTAGTGGTAGAACCATTCTCACAATGCACTAAACTAAAACACCTCTTGTCCGTCTATGATGGTTCACTGTGACTCTAATGGCACTTTCTATTGTGTTGAGTACCTCTACAAAGGCTAGAAGTTCCTCCTCCGAACCCGTCCACAACAGGAACAAGTCGTCAATAAACCTCCCATAGTATAGTATGTGTTGTCTAAATGGATGTACTGATAATACGTGAGTCGTGTTTTCATACTTGCCCATAAATAAATTGGCAAACAATGGGGCCATATTGGACCCCATCGCCGGGCCAAGTCAGTTGTAAGTAATAACTAGTCTCAAATGTTAAAGTAATTAGAAGTGAGTACGAGTTCCTGGGAAAACATTTTAATACATGATAACATCCCACTGCAATATAACCACACTGCACCTCAGACACGCAGCTCAGCTCACATCTACTTTTATATCTTTCCGATGCGTAGTTTACAGAGAATTTGTAGTATGATGCCATTTATTGGACAATTTAAAACCATAGACAGAACATGAAACACAGACAGAGCTCAGTGCACATCCAGTGAAACTTATACACGGTACAGTGCCTAAATATATATATGTATAGATATCTATTAAATAAAATGGTCTTGTAGTTTAACATTTTGGCCAAAGTGTTGTAAGCCCCTGAGCCACTACACGGCAGACCACATCTCAAGGGTCCCTAACACTAATATAAATTCTTAACAACCTGTGCATTACCAGGAAGAATGATTTATAATAAATCTGTCAAAACACTTTGCAGGTGTCCTGTACATTTATTGGACAAACAATGAGTTTACATCATATACTCTTTCTTCGGATAGATAGTATATAGTTGTGGTTTGACGATGTACAATGGCATTAGGAAGAGGATGTGGATCTGAGACACGCTTGTTGCTAGCAGCTGTGCAAGAATAATATCACAGAGGGGTTGAAGTGTGATGCTAGGGTGCTAGCGGGGAGAGAGGATCACTACTTTTTATCAACGCACTAATGCAAGGGTGACCAATTCCAGTCCTCAAGTGCCACCAACAGGTCAGGTTTTAAGGATATAACGAAAGAGGGGTGGGCGGGATGAGGGGAAACAGACGAGGGAGAGAGAAGAGGGGGTTGAGAGAGGAGGTTTGCGGGGGGAGAATAGGAGGAAGAGGAGGATTGGGGAGAGAGGAATATGGGGGGAGGAAGAAGGATGAGGGAGGAGGATGGTAGGGAGAAAGGATGATATGGGAGGAGAGAGGAGGATATGGAGGGACAGGGGGTGGAAGGAGAGATGGGGGTGGGGCGGAGAAAGAAGAGGGAGAGAGAGGAAGAGGTTGGGGAGAGTGAGGAGGATGGGGGGTGGAGGATGAGGATGGGGGGGGAGAGGATGGGTGATGGGAGGGATCAGAGAGAGGGGAGGGACCATTCTGGTACTATTACTGCGCAGTGCATTCTGGTACAGTTACTGGGCAGTGCATTCTGGTACTGTTACTGCGCAGTGCATTCTGGTACTGTTACTGCGCAGTGCATTCTGGTACTGTTACTGCGCAGTGCATTCTGGTACTGTTACTGCGCAGTGCATTCTGGTACTGTTACTGCGCAGTGCATTCTGGTACTGTTACTGCGCAGTGCATTCTGGTACTGTTACTGCGCAGTGCATTCTGGTACTGTTACTGCGCAGTGCATTCTGGTACTGTTACTGCGCAGTGCATTCTGGTACTGTTACTGCGCAGTGCATTCTGGTACTGGCGTGACGCACTGTGCACTTTGCCCCACCCTTTTTGTTATAGGGGTTCACAGAACAAATTTTTTTTTAGCAGGGAGTTCACAATGTAACACAGGTCGCTGCTTTAGAGAGTTGTAATACTTGGTATAGCTTTATATATAGTGCTGCGTCCCCAGCCTCATCACTTCATTGGCCAGAAAGCGGCTAAATTTGCTATCACAGGATGGATTTAGCATATTAACATTTATATGCTTTCATCCCGATCCAGTTACAGAAAAAACAACGTATCTGTTACATTTATTGCTACATTCCTAGCTACATGCATCAACAAGTCTTGGCATCAGGTGTCGTCCATCAACAGACAATGAACACATGCTTTGTCATTAATCAAGTGTGGGGACATCAGTAGAGCTGACAGAGCCCTCTGCAGGCTGCTTCTGGAACTGCTCCTCCATGTGGCATCTTCCTCATAGCTACAGGTCTACCAGACTAACTGAGCTGCGGCTGAAAATCCTTAAAGCCGCGGCTCCAAAGGTAGCGCAGTCACACTACAATACTCCAGGGTCGGACAGCAAGTCTTGCTACATCTGTTAGCATGTATTTATACATTTGTGTAACAGCAGCAATGTACACAGCGCTCTACAAAATACTGTATGTATTCACTAAACCAGGGGTGTGCAAACTATT
The DNA here is from genome assembly GCF_040206685.1 of Ascaphus truei. Lineage (NCBI taxonomy): Eukaryota > Metazoa > Chordata > Amphibia > Anura > Ascaphidae > Ascaphus > Ascaphus truei. The sequence continues at coordinate 537,727,769 of NC_134483.1, forward strand.
TTGTTCGTGCCCCCCTGCTTGCTCTCCCCCCCCCCCCCCCGCTTGCACCTCCCCTTCCCCCCCCCTTTCCTTTCCTCCAGCATTGGTGGCGTGTCATTTGACAGCATGACGTCATGTGACGTCGCGTTGCCATTTGACCCTGTGTTGTCGTGGCGACGCATCGCTAGAAGCCGCCGCAGACAAGGCAAATGAGACATATAGAGGCCTCGGGCGCTCCCCCGGCATTGTTATCTAAATGTCGTGGGGAATGGTGTGGGGGCCTCTATAAGAGCCGCGCCCCCACTCGAAGGTTTTACTAGGCCTGGAAGCAACACCACTCTAATGACTACAAGTGAACCATGTGTTATGGGTCTCGGCCACAGAATGCAAAATTATGTGGAAAACATTTGCTTGTTTCATTTCCCAGAATCCCTGGCTGCAGTGGAAGCAGTGTATGCTGGGAGATAATGGGGAGAGGCGGGGTTGCAGACCTGTCTGGGACGTGTGAATGTGCTCACAAGTGATAGTTGTATTTGCTCTATTGTGGATGTTTTGCATATATTATTTATGTCATGATTTTTATTGTGTAATTTATAATGTATTTTTATTATATAAATCAATCGTGTACATTCAGCTAAACGTTCCGTTTTTAAGAGCTTGTTGTATAATTATGTGTTCACATATAATATACATATATTGTTTGTTTTTTATCAATTAATTAAGTATGCTGCTATGAGTAATGATATGTGTATGAGCCTATTGGGCTCAAGATGCGCTGTGACGTCTTTTTTCCCCTCCTCCTATGGGAACTATTTAATTTAGACCTATTGCGCCATATCCTTACACCCCTGAAGAAGTCCGGTAACCTGGCTGAAACGCGTAGGGTTATTGCATGCGCTGTGACCCGTGAAGCAGTCCAGACCCTCTGCTGTGCCGTCAGCTTGTTTCCCTGTGTCTCCCCGCTGAAAGACCTCGCACTGACGCTGACTAAGAAGCCAGGCAATTCCTACCTTACTATTGGAGGAGTGACGAGAAGCTCCGTGAGGTCAGACGCCGCTCGAATGCGGAAGTGAGAGACACGAGTGGGGCTGAGTAGAGCCGAGCAGAGCTGCGCCGTTCCTGAACCCAGAGTGGTTAAACCGCTGTTTTTATTCCTGGAGCATGTGAGTGGACTGGAGCTCCTGGCTCTAGTTTTGTTTGTTCATTAAACTGTGTTGCACTATATTTGTCTCTCTTTTCTTTCCAACAAATGCTGCATACATTGTTACCTGATTTCCTGAGAAATAGATTTCCACCTGTGAGAGGCGTTTTTGCGCTTCGTGTACCCCTCCAGATGGTACTGTAACGGGTTTTCCCCCACCCACTCGCAGATAATACTGTGGAGGTGTAGGAACATGCAAGGTTACGCAGGTGTGGTGCATTACCTGTTGGCTCACAGGAGGGCTGAGCTTCCGCCACGGGGAACCTGGGGTACATACATCTTATACATCTCTAGGTGCAACGCCTCCACCTGGGAGGGATCCCAACGGAGTGGGAGGAGGCCCTCACAGGAAACAACCACACAAAGCGAACGAATGTAAAACAGGACTGGCTTTACTGCATAACCAACTATATCTACATACATCAACACAACCGTCATGCGCCACGGCGGACGCTAACCACTCTGGGCGTCACGGCGGACGCTACCACCTCTGGCGTCACGGCGGACGCTAATCACACTAGGCGTCACGGCGGACGCTACCACCTCAGGCGTCACGGCGGACGCTAACCTCCCATAGAGTGCTCCCACCCTGTGTCCAGTAACCCCCACCCAAATGTCTCGCACCCCCAAAGTCAAATACCACTGTGCATGTGTATGTGTGACTGCGCAGCCACTATGTCTGGTGATAGGCCTGGTTGGTGCACGTGAGTTGCAGGTTACCTGCCCGGGCTCCAGCCACGGGTACCGCGATATCACCGGAGATCCGCCCGATCCGACGTTGTCCGCCACACCGCGTTGGGTGAATTCCAGCGCGGATAATATCACCTTAGTCCCAGGGTCTTTGGTGGTGTTCTGAGCCCAGAACCCACCTCGCAGGGCCGCACGGCTTTAGCACTGTGTCCCTGACTAAGCTACCAATAAATGGGTCAGTGTCCCTATCTAGGGCCTGTCCCTATACTCCACAAGCTATTAAGTGGCTCAGGACCTAACTGGGGGCCTGGGGGCTGCTGGCCTAATGCAGAGGGTCACTGACCCCTGCATCCACCTCTTACCCCTAGCTGGTCCGGATCCTGACTGCCGGCGTGGCTGCAAAACCCCGCGAAATGTATCTCTTCTCTCCCCAGGCAATCCCTCAGCCCTATTGGCTCCCTGGAGTCAGGTGTATCTGCCCCTATGCACCCTGGGGGCTGGCAGACTCATCTCGCGCATGCGCGAGCTATCTGGGCTTCCCGCGCTGGGCTCTGTCACTGCGCATGCGCAACAGCCCTAACATGGCGGCGCCCTGCTCACCGGCCGCCGGGGACCCCAGCAACGCGATCGCGGCCTCGGCAACCGGCCCGATCGCGTCCCCGGCAACCGCCCGACCGCTCCATAGCAACCACCCGATCGCGTCATGACAACCGGCCGCACGCCCACACCGCGCGCTCGCAACGAGGAAGGAGGGGGTGAGTGCGCGAGGGGGGGACCTGGCTACAGTACCTTGAGGGATTGAGAAATTCCTCACACTGGCAGCATCTCCTCTTGGTGATATTTATTATTTTTTTACTATTGTTAATATTTTTGATATTATTTGGGTTTGCGCTCACTTTTCCTGTACAAATGCATTGTAATAAAGGAAAGGAATGCTCCACGTTTTTGCCATAAGTGCACTGACACAGATATGTATAGGCCAGATACCGTATGTTCAGGAGTACATACTGTTTTTTCAAATGCGGGTCACAAATGAGTAGAACGGTGTAAGGATCTTCGCGCCTGAATGTTTTAGGGTTTTAGGGCTTACCACAGAAGGTGCAGCCTATAATTGACAAGGCAAAAAATAAATAAATAAAAATACTCTCACATAGAATGTTTTATGAAAATACTCACTTAAATTAATTGAAATATGGGTAACACACCTTTCATCGCAAAAATATGTGCTATGGGGTCTTTATATTTTTGTTCATAAATTTGCAACAAAACGTCATGATTTGCAGCACAATTTCTCATCCAACCGCAGTGTAATTATGGACAGTAATACTACATGTTATATGCCCTTAGGTGTCCTGAGTTTACTGAAACGCAATATGTATAGGTTAACACAGGGGTGCGCAAAATGGGGGGGTGGGCGGGGCAACATTTTCTGGGGCTGGGCGCGGCACTTTACAGAGGCACCGCGCTCTTCCTCACATCATATTATCAAGGAGTCCTTGATAAAGCACTACTGTGCGAAACGCGTAGGAGGGTCCTTACCCCCTGTTTGTCAATTTCATTGGGCAATAAATCCTCATTTACTTTTCTCCACCTGTATTCCTTATTTGTGGCAGTGCGCTGCTGCTGTGTGCTATTGCACATTTTTTTTCTAGCCTGCAATTCCATAGCAGAAAAATAACTACGCTGAAGTCTAAATACTGAAAACGTAGTGCAAGGCAACTAAGGGTGTATTTATTGGCGGCTGGACACGCCATCAAGAGACTTCATTTCGTGCTAAGAGTGGGTCATATACAAGAAAAATACAAGGGAAATCTCTGGATTCGCTACAAGGGCTACATATTTGGGTTTCAGAACGTTATTATTGTCTCCAATGAGGCACAGTGGAGGGGGTTCATCTTCCATCCACTGCTTCCTTCAGGAAGATATCTACAGGTTCACTGGCATTATTACCTCACCCAGTAGCTTACCCACGCCCATAGAAGTTGATGTCTCTTCATAATTTGGATTCATTTGTACGTTGATTCCGGGAATTTTAGAGCACCCATTTCTCCCATATATGCTACGGAATTGGGCTGCGATTTCACCATAATGGACATTGGCTAGTTGCATTTATCTCACATAGGCCTTCGCATGGGGCAGCCAACTCCAGTCCTCAAGGGCTACCAACAGGTCAGTGGCTCAGTCTTTGTCTTTGACTGAGCCACCTGTGCTGAAGCTGTGACTGATTGAGCCACCTGTGCTGAAGCAGGGATTTCCTGAAAACCTGACCTGTTGGTTGCCTGGAGTTGGCCATCCCTGGCCTAGAGTCATCAAACACCGGCAATAAAAATGCGGTATTTTTATGGGTCAAGTCATAGTACATACAAGACACACTACTAGCCTTGTGAGTCTGTATATTGAAGGAACACTGTTGTGTTGTAAAAGTAAGCACTTACTTGAGGGGTTAAGGTTCCAGCGTAACCTCTTACCCAAAGGGTGTTCCCTAATTACTGCCATCAACACTGTTGGTATTCCAATCTTATCTGGTGTCCCCATTATTAGATTATTTTCTCCATCACACACCCATGTACATGCAGATGCTAGAGTGTATTATTTTTACTGGGTGATACAATACAATACACTGTTTCTATTTTTTGTATCTTTAATTGACCTTTGGAGGACCAATAAGGACGAAAGACTGGGCGTGTCCAGACAGTGTAGTTATCACTAGAATATACTGAGCTCCAGGTTTTTCTGGGTTGGCTGCATGGATCAGTTGTGCACATTCATTGGGGATTCCCATGTGCATTCCTCTGGTCCTGAATGCAGAATTTGTGCCACCATTGAAGGCCTCTTGACCCATGGTTATGAATGGAGGTGGAGGAGGTATTAGATGATCTGGGGCAGAAGGTTTGAGCACTGATACATGAAACACAATGTGCATTCTCATGGTTCTGGCAAACAGAAGTTTACTGTGTTGATGAGTTGCATAATTGTAAATAGGACAAATAATTTGTGGCTCAACTTGATTAAAAGACGATCAGATTTTAAGTGCTGGGATAAAAGCCAAACCTTATATCTAACCTTGAAATTGGGAGCTCTTAATCTGCTTGATGTTTATAAGCTTTTTTTTAACTTCTGCCAAGCAACTAAACAGCCAATGGATTTATTTAAAGTGGTTTTCCCATTTTGGCACAGCTGGTATCTTATCTACTTAAGTTTCTATTGGATGAGAAGGAGGATAATAGGCATAGTTGGAAATTAAAGGGGTGTTCTGAGTGGATGAATAAACAGCATTATTATAAGCAAACTCAGCTGAAGGCAATAGCGAGGCCCAAGCAATCATCCTAGGGGAAACTGCAAAAAAAGGGCAGATATTGCAGCAGAATGTAAATAACTGGCTCTATCTCTCTGGGCGAATGTGTCAACGTTTGACTGGAAAATCTTCACAAAAACTTCTATTACTTTGCAAATCTGAGAAATGTGAAACGCGTTATTTAAAAACAAAACGCATGAAAGCATGCAATTCTACCTAAGGCCACTAAGGTTTGCTTCAACGAACTGCAAAAGTTCGATGAATTACTTAAAGCTGCAGTTCAGTCAATATCCTGCATGTGTGGTTTTTTTTTTAATAAATCAGTTCTGTAGTAAGAAAAAATACTTTTAGCATTTTCTGTTTTTAAAAAAACAACTTTGAAAGACCAATTTTCTTGTATTCTATTTTAACAGCCATTTGCTAAGGCACTGCCCCTTCATGTCCTGTCACAAGCCCTGGCACACCCCTTTGTCAGCCCTGCCCTCCCTCTTGCACATGTCAGTGCAGGAGTGCTCATGAATATTCATGAGCTTCCATTGAGAGAAAGAAGCAGAAGAAAAACATATGCCATCTCTAATTATGTCACCAAATGTTGGCGATCAATACATGGAGAACGAATTAAATGGCAGCTATACAGTTCTTTAGGTAATTAGAGATTGCCCACGTGAAACTATTGAAGTAAAAAAATGAATTAAAAAAAAAAAGACTGAACTGCAGCTTTAAATGAGCATATTCCCCATTTATCTCACGTGTGAATCTTTATGTGCACAGGAGTCTCCACCTGTTTTTTTGTTTTTTTTAAGCTGCCTGTTTGTTTCTCCTGTGGCTTATACATCTTTGCTTATGGCAGCAATTATGTGGGGTTACTCAGATCCTGGGTAGCCTGGAAATGCTTTCCCTCACCTGAAGTTGAAATATAGAGGTTCCATCTTTCCCAAGTGTGACATCAAATGACAGATTTAAACAAGTTGAGTAAATAAGGCATGGGCCTTATTTCTGCGGGAAAGATGGAGGCGTATGCTACAGGGGAGAGAGCAAGCGATAGACTGAGAGAGAGGTGGAGAGAGGAGAAGAACTGGAGAGAGGAAGGAGGAAGCGCATGCTGACACCTGCGTCTTCAGGGCTAGACAGACCCTTCTATGGCTAAGGGAGGAGGACGTGTTTGGACAATTTAGATTGAGCACAGAAACCATATGTAACCCCTTTTTACAGAGGTCAAAAAGAAGTGCGGCATCGTGGTGTCTTATTAATTGTGGTGCTCAGTGTCTCTAATTACCTTGCCAGGGTGATGGCATCTAGGCTGGCGGGGCTTCTATTCTAAGATGGTAGAAATGAAGGGTGCCAGGAACTTTATTGGTACAAACAAGAGCTTTATTCATTCCATTGATTAGGTTCCACATATACGGACATCTTTTCTTCAACAATAATGAGTGGCCAATAACACAGTTGAATGAGGCATTCGTCCCCAGGCGGCTCTCACCACTATCCTAGGGAGGTCCTGGGCTTGGTACCCTTAACACTGGATCTGCATGGTATTCGCTGTCCCTGCGTTTGGATTTGCCTCCTTCCCACCAGGACTCATGGTAGAGATACTTCCATCATCAGGGATACATATCCCGTCACCCTGAGGAGTATCCACCTTATCCCAAGGTATCGGAAGGGGCTCGCATTTAGAACTGGTCAGTATGGGCCAATCCCGTGGTGCACTAGAACCCTTTATTTAAAAGGATTGGCCCCAGAGTACCACGCATACTCCAATTTAGGGCAGACGACTAACCTCAGACCATTACTATTGGCTATGACAATAAGGGTCACGTCCCCTAGCTATAAAATAATAAAGGTGACCAGACATCCTTAAACGTATAGCTCTACACAAAAACATGACACGCTATATTCAGTGAGATCCCTATATTTCAACTCCTCCTGCTACCTGAATTAAGATTCTTCTACCACATATACACATACACACACACACACACACACATACACATATACACACACACACACACACACATGACCGCATAGCAGCAAAAAGGAGACAGCACTCAGGTGAATGAAAATGAATGTATTAAATACAGCACATGCTGCTATGCGGTAATGTATACTTTTATTATTTATATGGGACATGCACCTATTCATTATTGAATTTCTATTGGAGTGCCAGTGATTTTATCATATATATATATATATATATATATATATATATATATATATATATCTACTAGTGACATCACTGGTCACCATGCCTACAAGGGGAGTGGTTTGGATTATACCTAGTATCCTGTAAAAGGTGACAAGCTAGACACCTTCTAGAATGTGGGTGTGGCTAGGGTTGTACCTTGTCACCCTGTTCCATCCGATGAGAGAGGCGTTATACTTTCTAAGCACATCGAGTTAACCCTTTACGACCCTTAACCTTTAGTTGTCCCTAACAGTGAAGCTACTTATGAACAACTGAAAGCTGATTCGGACCCTAAAACAAGCAGGAGTAATGCCATTGCTGGATTTGTGAAATTGCAGGTCTTATTACATTATCTTGCCACTCTGTTCAAAGTACAGTGGCTGCAGTTGGTGGAATTTCACACATTTGGAATTCTTGTGACGTATCCACCAGTTTCTGCTAATCAATAAAACGACACTCTGGGACATATATACATTACCCCGGGGAGAGGACAGCATGGCAGAAGCCCAAAACACCGTTCTATTGGATTACTGGCTTCCCCAATGTGCATTCTATTGATTGCACACTAGTTCCAATTGCACCACCTAGGGCCTCATGCAGTAAGCGTCGATTAAGTGAAATCGGCAAGCTTACCGATTAGTCATGTTAATGGCGATTTTTCCTCTCCGTATGCAGTAAGTGCCGAATACATTCAAAATCAACCCGAAAACAAATCCGCCCACTCTCACGATGATTAGCCGATCACACACAGGTGTATCGGCGTGCGTGGCGGGGTGCTGATAGGTTGCCCAATCACAAATCTTGCTGAATCAGGCGAAACAAGCATGTTTTGGATTGCGCGCCATATTTAAAGGCAACGTGTACTGCTAATCATTCTCTGTGTTGTTGGGAGTGAGAGAGAGAGAGACGCACAGAGCTGGCTGATTGAACATTTGCATATTGACGGAGAGACTTGTTGTGTATTGGGTGAGCTTTGTCCATTGTTGTTTTGTTTACATCTTTGTCTTGTTTTATATGTGGAAGTGTTTCGTGTGATTGGCTGTACATTAGTTGTCTGTTTTTTGTGAGTGCTGGAAGTATGCCCGCAAAGCGTGGGAAGAGTGATGCTGGTGGGAGTGGGAGTGCTACTCGTGCGAGTACGCGTCGGAGTGAACGTACTGTTCAGGGGAGTGATGTTGCTGGTGCACCGAGTGGTGTTGCTGGGAGTGGGAGTGCTGTTGCTGGGAGTGGGAGTGTTGTTGCTGGGAGTGGGAGTGCTGTTGCTGGGAGTGGGAGTGCTGTTGCTGTGAGTGGGAGTGCTGTTGCTGTGAGTGGGAGTGCTGTTGCTGGGAGTGCTGTTGCTGGGAGTGGGAGTGCTGTTGCTAGGAGTGGGAGTGCTGGTGCTAGGAGTGGGAGTGCTGGTGCTAGGAGTGGGAGTGCTGGTGCTAGGAGTGGGAGTGCTGGTGCTGTGAGTGCTGCTGGTGGCGCAGTTGCTGATGGGGTGGATGGTGGTGGCGTGCTTGCTGGTGGGCAGCTTTTGGAGTCTCTTCCATTGGAAGAAGGAGAGTCCAGTCAGCACCAGCCAAGCTCTGACCCTAAACCTGCTCGGAAGAAACGTGTGGAGAAGCCACGTAATCCTCGCTTCAATGACCAGGAAAATACAGCTCTTGTCACTGGCATTCTGGAGCACTATGACAGTATATATGGACATTTACTAGGTAAGTGTACCTTTACATTTATTATTCAAATACATGTAATCCTAGGTCATCTGAGTTTTGTTCATATGCAAATATGGGTTCAGAATATCTTTCTATGTTAATTAGTCTGGAAACACAGCTTTTTATCATGCCATACAAGGACAACTAATCACAGGCGGTCAATTTGCCATAACTGCATACAATATGAATGCAACCTTGCTTACATGTATAGGTTTAGTAGTGAATGCTCATGTGCTTCACATATTACACATAAAACAGCATGTTTGCTATCTCTTGGAACAGCTAGCAGTGTAGGAAACTGGTGCTTCTATTATTATTAATTTACCTCATATATTTTATATGTTTTTCAAGGGCGGACAAGTTCAGCAAGCAGAAAAGAAATGGGACACAATAGTCATTGGTGTCAATGCGTGTGGGAATCATGTGAGGGACAAGCGGAATTGTCACAAGAGATTTGATGATATTAGGTCCAAATTGAAAAAGAAAATACAACACCAACGCGTGCATGCTACTGGCACTGGAGGTGGCCCGACACCACAACGTCTCATATTAACTCCATTGGAGGAGCTGCTTCGGGCAAAATTACTTCCCGTCGTCGTGGAAGGCTTACCTGGTGACCGTGATATAGGAATTTATCCCTCACAATTTCCACCAGGTGAGAAATATTAATGTACTAGGCGTGTCGTTGCTTACAGTTATTTTGCATATTTACACTGCTTTTTATACTGTCTTCACAATATAAGCATACCTGCATCTATATATGTATATGTCTGATTCTGTATATATATATATCTCAAAATAGACATATATGTTGTAGTCCTACTAAAAGCAGTAACTAATATAGCACGTGCCATTGTGTGCTCATTTACATGTGAATTCCCAAAATGCATTGCTGCAGTGGAAGCAATTGATGGTGGGCGAAGATGGGGAACAACAGGGTAGTACACATGTGTAACACATGTTAATCAGAAATTATTACTAGCTACAGGTACAGAACAGAAATATGTAGAATATTATTGTGTATTTTATTTATTTTACTCCGACAAACATGACATTACTGCCTATTTTAAGCATGCATAAAATATATTGCATGCAACGGCCTACAAACATCACTTGCACTAACACATCTATAGTTGTTTATGAAAAGGTCAATTTTTGCTTTAAGTCATATACAGACAGCATAATGAGGCACACGTATCATATGTTATGTCATTGTTTTCATAACTTAAAAACTGCACACGACTATTTAGCTCATCTACCATTGTGTTAAAGCAGCTGCAATTAATATCTCATCACAGCATACACTTCAACAGAGGGGGTGGGGTTCAGCACACACACTAATTACAGCCTCATTTTAGGGTCAACTTAGTTCACACCATTTTCACCTGTTTCAAGTAATTGAAAGGTGTGGCTGATAAGGCTTTTTGGGGAAGGGAATACCGTTCTTACAACCTGACTAGCACAACTGAAGTTAATCACACTCATTTGAAAGCTTCACTTTAGCTACTAAATGCCCCAACAACTCATTACTTATCAAAGCGTACGTCACACATTAGTTCACTCATATCTATAGTTGAACTACTATCAACGACACATTATCACACACTGCATGTCTTGTCTTGTTGAGTGACAGCCACATTCAGGTGTGCCACATCTTATATTAATGTACCACACATATCCTCTACCAAAAACAACACTTTTTGCAATATGACCACCTTCATGATAACCATTGTGAATGGTCATCTCATGATAGTTATGTACATTATGATACTGATATCACTACACAACATATGATTTTTATGTACAAATTTAATCTATTTATCCTCACGCATTACTGCAGAAACATAGTATGTTTTATGTTAGGGAACTCAAAAGTTCTAAGTACGCAGGCATGTACATTGTTATTACAACTATTTATGTTCACTTTCACACACACATTTTGGGTTAAGGAAATGATGCTGTTAGGTACTCATAAATACAGAACATACAATAACTGTTTGTTCAATATTTACACATGTAAATGTAAAACTTATGTTATTGTTATATATAGTTGCCCCTGAAGGACATGTGTCACCTGAGACTGAACAAGTGTCTTCACCTGGGTCAGCCAGCTCAACACACCTAGAAGGTGAGTGTATCAGTTGGTGGCCATATAATATGTGCTCTTCTATATGTTATGTTGTCATGTTCATTATTTGTTTTGCACATCTTCTTTAAATAGGATTACTTAGTGTCAGTGAAAATGAAGTGTAAGGCAACATGTATTGTGTTAGTGATGTTAACTATCATGTAGGAGTTGTGAGTTTACAGCAAGTTTTCATTCACTCATATTTCATACTGAGTCCAAACATTATTCTTAAGTCAAGGTAGTTTTTAATGTGAGGTTATAAAACGTATGGAAACATGTTAGTTGTTTCTTTTGACACAGTAGAATTACATAGTAACACAGCAGAGATTAACATGCCATTTAATAATGTGTACATTTATTTGTAGAACATGATGAAGAGGATTATGATGATGATGATGATGATGCCGCCGCCGCCGCCGCCATAGACACACAAATACAAGCAAGTGACCATGAAGAGGTTCCAATTGAAACTGTTTTACCGCCAAAACGTCCAGCAAATACCACATATGATGCAATTGTAGCTTCTGAGGGAAAAATTGTGGAAGCAGAAAATCGTCGCCATTCTGACCTGATGACAGTGCTGGAAAGGATGATTGCACTGCAGGAAGAAACAGTTTCACAATTGGCACATCTCCACAGAGTCTTCATTGAAGTGCCTAAACAGTTGCAAAAAATCAACACCTCATTCGAAGCATTAGTTGTTCAGCAAACACAAGCTAATTACTGGAGAATGACTAATGTACCACAATTCAACACCTCACAGGCAGGATCTGTTCATGCAGGTCAGTTTTCACCACATTCATCTGATATTCATTCACCAGGCCCAAATGTTACCGGTCAAGTAGCAGACATTGCTGTGCAGGTTCCTGATGACATCCTACCGCTGCCATCTGTACAAATTCAGCAGCAGATACCTACAAAGGAGGCGACAAAAACAAAACAAGACACACATGAAACAGACCAACCATCACTTGTGCAGTGTCTACCAACTTGCTCACATGTGTCAGTGGGCACAAGCCCTGTCCGTGAACAGTCACTACCCAAAAGCCCTGTAGGTGAATCGCTGCCCAAAAGCCCTGTAGGTGAATCGCTGCCCAAAAGCCCTGTAGGTGAATCACTGCCCAAAAGCCCTGTAGGTGAGTCACTGGCCACAAGCCCTGTAGGTGAGTCACTGGCCACAAGCCCTGTAGGTGAACAGTCACTACCCAAAAGCCCTGTAGGTGAGTCACTGCCCAAAAGCCCTGTAGGTGAATCACTGCCCAAAAGCCCTGTAGGTGAGTCACTGGCCACAAGCCCTTCCCGTGAAGTGCCAGAGGCCACTCAAAGTGGCTCTGTTGTGCCTAAAGTTGGTGGCAAAAGAAAAAGGAAAATTCAAGAGACAACAAGCAGGCCTGTTACTCGCTCGCAAAAGGAACAAAAAAAATAAATGTTATAATTCAGAAAATATGTCTTTGGCCTTGTTTTGTTGACTTCAGATTATCTAATTACTATTGTATGTATGCTGAAGACTGTGTTGTTTCCAAACTTTCAAGTATGTTCTTGTACACGTGAAGATTTGGAAATGTTAACACTCCTAATTAATGAATAGTGTTATAAATATTTATGTTTTAATCGTCTGTTCAGTAATGGTCCACCAGGAGCCAGTTGCTAAGTTTAGAGAAGCTGCCATTGACTTTGCAGCAAAACATTGCATTTGGGTGTGTTAATTGATGTAATCATTGCATGTGCATATTATTTTCATGCAATTATAAAAGCACATATTTAACTGCAAACATCTTTCTTGTACGTGTACAGCAGGATTTTGTGTTAAATATTACTTACCTTTGGTGGCCATTGTAATGTTGTCCTTTAATCATTTATGTGTTCTTGTTTCAAGAACATCTCTGAATTTATACTAAAATATATGTAGTATGTATTGATATATGCACACACACACACACAGACACACACTGTGTGTGTGTGTGTGTGTGTGTGTGTGTGTGTGTGTGTGTGTGTGTGTGTGTGTGTGTATATATAGTACTATCTAAACTGGTATAGATGTATTTACAAAAAACATACACTTCATGCTTCCTTGTGAAAACACACTATTTTAATAATACAGGCCTAATGTTTGACAAATATACTAAGTGTGAGCCTCTAACATTATTGGGTGCAAACAAATGTTTATTACTTAATTCACTCATGTTTATCACCATTTAAATAGGTTTCATACAAGGCCTACTTACTGCCATCAATATGTTGTGTGTACTCCTGCAATATAAAAAAAAAAAAAAAAACAATATATATATATATATATATATATATATATATATATATATATATATATATATACATATATACATATATATATATACACACACACACACACACACACACACTATACATATACTACAATATACACTTTATATATATATAAATATATATTTTTATGAGAGAGATATATTTATATATATATAGATACACACGTATTTAAACTCATGCAGACAGGTAGTTAACCAGAAGTTCAAATACACACAGAAATGTATGTGGGAAAAAAACATTTCATTTTGCAGGTGTGTGTATTTACTGATATGGCTGTCTAAGCACTATTTTCACACAGTGCTCTTTGTTATTTTTCTAGAAAACTCAATGTTACTGAAATAAAAGTGTAGGAATGTTTTCACAAACGAGATAAAAAAATGATACATGTTTTTCCCACATTCGCCTATCACTAACCACTAAAGTTAAACCAATTAAAAGGACACATCCAATTGGCGTTTGAAATAAGGAGTAAAAGTAGTTACTTTTGTTGACCTTGAAAACGAAATACAGGAATTTGTTAGCCATTGAGCAGAATCATTTTGATGAGCAAAGAAGACAGAACTGCACACATCTTTTGTGCTACTCTGACATGGCTGATGAATTCGTTAACCATATGAATCCCCTCTTAGGTTATAAGTACATGGTTTCAGAAGCAATTTTGAACAGTCGCGGACACAAAGCAAGCACACGCCAAATCTATGATTTGATTCGAGCTAAATATCCTTATTACCAAGACCGTAGGCATGCGCGGAATTTTAATTCCTCAATAAGATTCACTTTATCAACTAATGACTTTTTTGAACGTGTGCAGGATAAGCTAGAACACACCTATGGTTTCTGGAAGATTGCAAAGGAAAAGCATTTTACCCTGAAAGAGGGCACATATATTGTTGTGAAAGGCATATTTATTCCTAATGCCAATAGCAATGGATCCGCTACTACTGTTCCGTGTGAATCGATACCTGCTGCAATATCTGCACCCTCCATTCCTGAAACCCACATTGTACAACAACAAAAGTACTATGATTATGTACCAAGCCTTTCAGCTGAAAATGCATTGGAATGGGAACCCGAAGAAATGAACCTACCTCCCGACCAATTGTTTGAAGAAAGCAGTGGCGATTCCTATGAGCGCTTCATGGAGGAGATGTGTGTCATACTGGATTCAGCGGGTGGGTCAAGCGTGGATGAAAATGCCTTGCATTTCTGGAGCGAGCAGTTGCAGCCAGACGAAGAGTTAATTCTAGAAGAATGGTAAATATAACAACCGTTATGCGTTGACTGTGCGTTTAAATGTTTTTTTTTTTTTTTAACCACCATTTTCCCTTTCAATGCGTGGATACAGCGTAACATTGCAGACTGCATAACATGTAGCGATCACAAAGAAATTGTTGCCGAATACAATATAGTATAACCTGAAAGAGTAGTACACATTGCTGACGGAATAAATATACGTACTTTCCTATCCCTTTAACCATATTAGCAACATTTTAACATAACTATAACACATACCTGTTTTGTTATCATGCAACATTTAAAAGCGGGTCCCCCACGTATGACGTGGGACCCTTGTCATGGCCCAAGGCATCCTTAAAAAGGATTACGGATGTAAGTCCCGCCCCCAAGCGACATGCGCGCCTCAAAGCCTATTGGCTGTCATGTTTTGTTATAGTAACGGTAACTGCAGTGTGTCATGTGTGCGGCTCAGTGTTTGTAGGCGTCAACTGGGCGTTAGCCGAATGTTAATTGAGTGGGAGGAGTGTTAGCGTGCGTTTCACGCTGGTTTAACATGACGTCACACGTATTGCATTTGCGCATTGTGTTATCGGCCGTCCTTTCTGTCCAAACACGTCTGTTTAAAAAGAATACAGATGTACTCGTTTAGAACGAATGTAGTTTCGTATTCATTGTATTTGAAATAAAGATTTTATGTTTAATGGTATTTCCAAGATGTATTGAACGCACAACGTACGCTTTGTTTTGCGCATGCGCTAACAGTTAGTGCAGCCAAGCGTGAAGTGCGTGCGCACACTAAGATGTGCGCGCACATTTTTCAGTATACAGGCAACGTTCACTTCATATACATAGTTATGCCTGCTACAAATTTAAAGAAACATTACATACTGATGTACACTTGTACTTCTAACATATAAGTGAGTGACGTGTGTATGTACACAATCATATAGAGCTGTGTAACGCGTTGTCACGGATACATATATAGTAAGGTGCCATATTTGACCATCATGTGTTTGCTGTATTTCAGAGATGTCAGGGAAGATACAATCGGATCAATGTATGATTTCAGAAGAGTCTACCTTTATATGAGATGATTGTGAGGAGGAGTCACCGACTACTATACTACATATGGAACTAATTTTATATTGCTTGCAGCGCTTATTAACAAACAATAAAAAATGTGATACCCTTATGCCTATATTTCATAAGCACTTAATTAACATAATGATGTTGCAAAATAGTGCCTCATGAATTTTTATTGAGTGTTCTTTAATGACTACTATCATTTTATGGCATGGTGTGTTTTATATATAACAACCATTCCCACTCTGCTAACACATTTGTGTATTCTATTGTGTAATGGAACGTATGACTGTCGAAACTATGTAACAATAATAATAATAATAATAATAATTATAATATGAGCATGTTCATGTATAGCGCTGTTAGTTGTACACAGCGCTTTACAGACACATTTTTCAGGCTGAGGTCCCTGGCCCGTGGAACTTACAATTTATTTTTTGGCGCCTGAGGCACAGGGAGATAAAGTGACTTGCCCAAGGTCACAAGGAGCCGACACCGGGAATTGAACCAGACTCCCCTGCTTCAAACTCTCAGTGCCAGTGTGTGTCTTTACTCACTGAGCCACTCCTTCTCCCAATGTAAAGGACACTTACAACCAACTAGCCATTTATTGTTAAAAATCTCTTGTTACATGGGTATGTTGATAAAATGGTTTGGGACTGTAGCAAATAATGTTATTGGCCAGATGTTGTGGTCCCCTACAATGCATGAAGTTCTGAATATGACATCAACATCATGTAATGAAGTACGTTTCTGTGTATATTTCATTAACCTAACTAACTATAGTTTACTGTGTTTATTAAACGTTATAAAAATACATAGTATAGTCAATATGATGATATAAGCTACCATAATAAAGCTGGTGTTATCATTTGTCGGTGTTATACATGGATCCTACACAAATTGATACAGACACAAACAGTTGTCTTAAAAAGTGTGTCTATGCTAATGTGCACGTGATTGACGTTACAATTGTGAGAATACTTGATAATTATCATCATGATAATGATGAAGTGACGTGATTTATATTCCAAAAATATTACCAACATTGTCATATTGGTAAATTATAAATGCTAAATGACAGTAACATTAGCGACAAATTTGTCTTCTCTGTTAACAGTTTAACACTTGGTACATGTAGGACACATCCACACACGTGTGACTTATACATACACATGTCACAAATTTAAATTAATGTTGACTATTAATTCCTAGCATTACAAAACACCAACATTGCTAAATATAAGATGTAGGGCCTCATGCAGTAAGCGTCGATTATGTGAAATCGGCAATCTTACCGATTAGTCATGTTATTGGCGTTTTTTCCTCTCCGTATGCAGTAAGTGCCGAATACATTCAAAATCAACCCGAAAACAAATCCGCCCACTCTCACGATGATTAGCCGATCACACACAGGTGTATCGGCGTGCGTGGCGCGGTGCTGATAGGTTGCCCAATCACAAATCTTGCTGAATCAGGCGAAACAAGCATGTTTTGGATTGCGCGCCATATTTAAAGGCAACGTGTACTGCTAATCATTCTCTGTGTTGTTGGGAGTGAGAGAGAGAGAGACGCACAGAGCTGGCTGTTTGAAGATTTGCATATTGACTGAGAGACTTGTTGTGTATTGGGTGAGCTTTGTCCATTGTTGTTTTGTTTACATCTTTGTCTTGTTTTATATGTGGAAGTGTTTCGTGTGATTGCCTGTACATTTATTGTCTGTTTTTTGTGAGTGCTGGAAGTATGCCCGCAAAGCGTGGGAAGAGTGATGCTGGTGGGAGTGGGAGTGCTACTCGTGGGAGTACGCGTCGGAGTGAACGTACTGTTCAGGGGAGTGATGTTGCTGAGAGTGAGAGTGGTGTTGCAGGGAGTGGGAGTGCTGGTGCTGCGAGTGGTGTTGCTGGGAGTGGGAGTGCTGTTGCTGGGAGTGGGAGTGCTGTTGCTGGGAGTGGGAGTGCTGGGAGTGGGAGTGCTGTTGCTGGGAGTGGGAGTGCTGGTGCTGGGAGTGGGAGTGCTGTTGCTGGGAGTGGGAGTGCTGGTGCTGGGAGTGCTGGTGCTAGGAGTGTGAGTGCTGGTGCTAGGAGTGTGAGTGCTGGTGCTAGGAGTGTGAGTGCTGGTGCTAGGAGTGTGAGTGCTGGTGCTAGGAGTGGGAGTGCTGGTGCTGGGAGTGCTGCTGGTGGCGCAGTTGCTGATGGGGTGGATGGTGGTGGCGTGCTTGCTGGTGGGCAGCTTTTGGAGGCTCTTCCATTGGAAGAAGGAGAGTCCAGTCAGCACCAGCCAAGCTCTGACCCTAAACCTGCTCGGAAGAAACGTGTGGAGAAGCCACGTAATCCTCGCTTCAATGACCAGGAAAATACAGCTCTTGTCACTGGCATTCTGGAGCACTATGACAGTATATATGGACATTTACTAGGTAAGTATACATTTACATTTATTATTCAAATACATGTGATCCTAGGTCATCTGAGTTTTGTTCATATGCAAATATGGCTTCACAATATCTTTCTATGTTAATTAGTCTGGAAACACAGCTTTTTATCATGCCTTACAAGGACAACTAAACACAGGCGGTCAATTTGCCATAACTGCATACAATATGAATGCAACCTTGCTTACATGTATAGGTTTAGTAGTGAATGCTCATGTGCTTCACATATTACACATAAAACAGCATGTTTGCTATCTCTTGGAACAGCTAGCAGTGTAGGAAACTGGTGCTTATATTATTATTAATTTACCTCATATATTTGATATGTTTTTCAAGGGCGGACAAGTTCAGCAAGCAGAAAAGAAATGTGGGACACAATAGTCATTGGTGTCAATGCGTGTGGGAATCATGTGAGGGACAAGCGGAATTGTCACAAGAGATTTGATGATATTAGGTCCAAATTGAAAAAGAAAATACAACACCAACGCGTGCATGCTACTGGCACTGGAGGTGGGCCCACACCACAACGTCTCATATTAAGTCCATTGGAGGAGCTGCTTCGGGCAAAATTACTTCCCGTCGTCGTGGAAGGCTTACCTGGTGACCGTGATATAGGAATTTACCCCTCACAATTTCCACCAGGTGAGAAATATTACTGTACTAGGCGTGTCGTTGCTTACAGTTATTTTGCATAGTTACACTGCTTTTTATACTGTCTTCACAATATAAGCATACCTGCATCT
The DNA here is from genome assembly GCF_040206685.1 of Ascaphus truei. NCBI lineage: Eukaryota > Metazoa > Chordata > Amphibia > Anura > Ascaphidae > Ascaphus > Ascaphus truei. Next base: position 537,746,732 of record NC_134483.1, read on the forward strand.
ATATATGTATATGTCTGATTCTGTATATATATATATATCTAAATAGACATATATGTTGTAGTCCTACTAAAAGCAGTAACTAATTGAGCACGTGCCATTGTGTGCTCATTTACATGTGAATTCCCAAAATGCATTGCTGCAGTGGAAGCAATTGATGGTGGGCGAAGATGGGGAACAACAGGGTAGTACACATGTGTAACACATGTTAATCAGAAATTATTACTAGCTACAGGTACAGAACAGAAATATGTAGAATATTATTGTGTATTTATTTATTTTACTCCGACAAACATGACATTACTGCCTATTTTAAGCATGCATCAAATATATTGCATGCAACGGCCTACAAACATCACTTGCACTAACACATCTATAGTTGTTTATGAAAAGGTCCATTTTTGCTTTAAGTCATATACAGACAGCATAATGAGGCACACGTATCATATTTTATGTCATTGTTTTCATAACTTCAAAACTGCACACGACTATTTAGCTCATCTACCATTGTGTTAAAGCAGCTGCAATTAATATCTCATCACAGCATACACTTCAACAGAGGGGGTGGGGTTCAGCACACACACTAATTACAGCCTCATTTTAGGGGCAACTTAGTTCACACCATTTTCACCTGTTTCAAGTAATTGAAAGGTGTGGCTCATTAGGCTTTTTGGGGAAGGGAAAACCGTTCTTACAACCTCACTAGCACAACTGAAGTTAATCACACTCATTTGAAAGCTTCACTTTAGCTACTAAATGCCCCAACAACTCATTACTTATCAAACCGTACGTCACACATTAGTTCACTCATATCTATAGTTGAACTACTATCAACGACACATTATCACACACTGCATGTCTTGTCTTGTTTAGTCACAGCCACATTCATGTGTGCCACATCTTATATTAATGTACCACACATATCCTCTACCAAAAACAACACTTTTTGCAATATGACCACCTTCATGATAACCATTGTGAATGGTCATCTCATGATAGTTATGTACATTATGATACTGATATCACTACACAACATATGATTTTTATGTACAAATTTAATGTATTTTTCCTCACGCATTACTGCAGAACCATAGTATGTTGTATGTTAGGGAACTCAAAAGTTCTAAGTACACAGGCATGTACATTGTTATTACAACTATTTATGTTCACTTTCACACACACATTTTGGGTTAAGGAAATGATGCTGTTAGATACTCATAAATACAGAACATACAATAACTGTTTGTTCAATATTTACACATGTAAATGTAAAACTTATGTTATTGTTATATATAGTTGCCCCTGAAGGACATGTGTCACCTGAGACTGAACAAGTGTCTTCACCTGGGTCAGCCAGCTCAACACACCTAGAAGGTGAGTGTATCAGTTGGTGGCATATAATATGTGCTCTTCTATATGTTATGTTGTCATGTTCATTATTTGTTTTGCACATCTTCTTTAAATAGGATTACTTAGTGTCAGTGAAAATGAAGTGTAAGGCAACTTGTATTGTGTTAGTGATGTTAACTATCATGTAGGAGTTTTGAGTTTACAGCAAGTTTTCATTCACTCATATTTCATACTGAGTCCAAACATTATTCTTAAGTCAAGGTAGTTTTTAATGTGAGGTTATAAAACGTATGGAAACATGTTAGTTGTTACTTATGACACAGTACAATTACATAGTAACACAGCAGAGATTAACATGACATTTAATAATTTGTACATTTATTTGTAGAACATGATGAAGAGGATTATGATGATGATGATGATGACGCCACCGCCATACACACACAAATAGAAGCAAGTGACCATGAAGACGTTCCAATTGAAACTGTTTTACCGGCAAATCGTCCAGCAAATACGACATACGATGCAATTGTAGCTTCTGAGGGAAAAATTGTGGAAGCAGAAAATCGTCGCCATTCTGACTTCATGACAGTGCTGGAAAGGATGATTGCACTGCAGGAAGAAACAGTTTCACAATTGGCACATCTCCACAGAGTCTTCATTGAAGTGCCGAAACAGTTGCAAAAAATCAACACCTCATTCGAAGCATTAGTTGTTCAGCAAACACAAGCTAATTACTGGAGAATGACTAATGTACCACAATTCAACACCTCCCAGCCAGGATCTGTTCATGCAGGTCAGTTTTCACCACATTCATCTGATATTCATTCACCAGGCCCAAATGTTACCGGTCAAGTAGCAGAGATTGCTGTGCAGGTTCCTGACGACATACTACCACTGCCATCTGTACAAAATCAGCAGCTGACACCTACAAAGGAGCCCACAAAAACAAAATACAAGCAGTTACTACTGACCAGTTTTTGGTCAAAAACAACAAAAGACACACATGAAACAGACCAACCATCACTTGTGCAGTGTCTACCAACTTGCTCACAGTCACTACCCAAAAGCCCTGTAGGTGAATCACTGCCCAAAAGCCCTGTAGGTGAATCACTGCCCAAAAGCCCTGTAGGTGAATCACTGCCCAAAAGCCCTGTAGGTGAATCACTGGCCACAAGCCCTGTAGGTGAGTCACTGGCCACAAGCCCCGTAGGTGAACAGTCACTGCCCAAAAGCCCTGTAGGTGAGTCACTGCCCACAAGCCCTGCCCGTGAAGTGCCAGAGGCCACTCAAAGTGGCTCTGCTGTGCCTAAAGTTGGTGGCAAAAGAAAAAGGAAAATTCAAGAGACAACAAGCAGGCCTGTTACTCGCTCGCAAAAGGAACAAAAAAAATAAATGTTATAATTCAGAAAATATGTCTTTGGCCTTGTTTTGTTGACTTCACATTATCTAATTACTATTGTATGTATGCTGAAGACTGTGTTGTTTCCAAACTTTCAAGTATGTTCTTGTACACGTGAAGTTTTGGAAATGTTAACACTCAATTAATGAATAGTGTTATAAATATTTATGTATTAATCGTCTGTTCAGTAATGGTCCACCTGGAACCAGTTGCAAAGTTTAGAGAAGCTGCCATTGACTTTGCAGCAAAACATTGCATTTGGGTGTGTTAATTGATGTAAGAATTGCATATGCATATTAGTCACATGCATTTATAAAAACACCTAAGTAACTGCAAACATCTTTCTTATACGTGTACAGCAGGATTATGTGTAAATTATTACTTACCTTTGCCTTGCTTGGGCATTCTAATTTTGTCCTTTAATCATTTGTGTGTTCTTGTTTCAATAACATCTCAGAATGTATAAAAATATATATACACACACTGAGTGTGTGTGTGTGTGTGTGTGTGTGTGTGTGTGTGTGTGTGTGTGTGTGTGTGTGTGTGTGTGTGTGTGTGTGTGTGTGTGTGTGTGTGTGTGTGTGTGTGTGTATATCTATATATATATATATATATATATATATATATATATATATATATATATAGTACTATATAAACTGGTATACATGTATTTTACAAACTAATACACTTCATGCTTCCTTGTGAAAGCACACTATTTTAATAATACAGGCATAATGTTTGAGAAATATCCTAAGTATGAGACTCTAACAGTATTGTGCTTAAACAAATGTTTATTACTTCATTCAATCATGTTTCTCACCATTTAAATAGGTTTCATACAAGGTATACTTACTGCCATCAATGTTGTGTGTACTCCTGCAATATTAAAAAAAATAAAATATAATATATAAATATATATATTTTTATAAGAGAGATATATTTAGATATATATATATACACACGTATTTAAACTCATGCAGACAGGGAGTTAACCAGACTTTCACATACACACAGAAATGTAAGCGGGGAAAAAACATTTCTTTTTGCAGGTGTGTGTTTGTACTGATATGCCTGGCTAAGAAATATTTTCACACAGTGGTCTTTGTTAGTGTTCAAAAAAACACTATGTGAACGCATTCAAATTCTAGGGATGTTTTTCACAAACGAGATAAAAGAAGGAGAAATGTTTCTCCCACAGTCCCATATCACAAACCACAACTGTTAACCCAATTAGACAAACAAATCCAATTGGCGTTTGAAATAAGGAGTCAAAGTAGTTAGTTTTGTTGACCTTGACAAGGAAAAACAGGAGTTTGTTAGCCATTCAGCACATTCATTTTGATGAGCAAATAACACAGACCTGCACACAGCTTTTGTGCTACTCAGACATGGCTGATGAATTCGTTAACAATATTAATCCCCTTTTAGGGTATAAGTACATGATCTGTGAAGCCATCTTGAACAGTCGCGGACAGAAAGCAAGCACACGCCAAATCGATGATTTCATTCGAGCAAAATATCCTTATTACCAAGACCGTAAGCATGCACGGAATTTTAATTCCTCAATAAGATTCACTTTATCAAGTAATGACTTTTTTGAACGTGACCAGGATAAGCTACAACACACCTATGGTTTCTGGAAGATTGCCCCGGAAAAACAATTTCTCCTGAAAGACGGCACTTATATTGTCGTGAAAGGCATATTTATTCCTAATGGCAATAGCAATGTATCCGCTACTACTGATCCGTTTGAATCGATACGTGCTGCAATATCTGCAGCCTCCATTCCTGAAACCCACATTGTACAAGAACAAAAGTACTATGATTATGTACCAAGCCTTTCAGCTGAAAATGCATTGGAATGGGAACCCGAAGAAATGAACCTACCTCCCGACCAATTATTTGAAGAAAGCAGTGGCGATTCCTATGAGCGCATCCTGGAGGAGATATGTGTCATACTGGATTCAGCGGTTGGGTCAAGCGTGGATGAAAATGCCTTGCATTTCTGGAGCGACCAGTTGCAGCCAGGCGAAGAGTTAATTCTAGAAGAATGGTAAATATAACAATCGTTATGCGTTGACTCTGCGTTTAAATTTTTTTTTTTTTTGTAACCACCATTTTCACTTTCAATGCGTGGATACAGCGTAACATTGCAGACTGCATAACATGTAGCGATCACAAACAAATTGTTTCCTAATACAATATAGTAGAACCTGAAAGAGTAGTACACATTGCTGACGGTATACATATACGTACTTCCTATCCCTTTAAACATATTAGCAACATTTTTCCATAACTCTAACACATACCTGTTTTGTTATCATGCAACATCTACAACATTGAAAACCGGGTCCACCACGTATGACGTGGGACCCTTGTCATGGGCCAAGGCGTCCTTAAAAAGGATTACGGATGTAAGTCCCGCCCCCAAGCGACGTGCGCGCCTCACAGCCTATTGGCTGTCATGTTTTGTTATAGTAACGGTAACTGCAGTGTGTGATGCGTGCGGCTCAGTGTTTGTAGGCGTACCCTGGGCGTTAGCCGAATGTTAATTGAGTGGGAGGAGTGTTAGCGTGCGTTTCACGCTGGCTTAACATGACGTCACACGTATTGCATTTGCGCATTGTGTTATCGGCCGTCCTTTCTGTCCAAACACGTCTGGTTTAAAAGAATACAGATGTACTCGTTTAGAATGATTTTAGTTTCATCTTCATTGTATTTGAAATAAAGATGTGATGTTTACTGGTATTTTCTACATGTATTGAACGCACAACGTTCGCTTTGTTTTGCGCATGCGCTAACAGTTAGTGGAGCCAAGCGTGAAGTGCGTGCGCACACTAAGATGTGCGCGCACATTTTTCAGTATACAGGCAACGTTCACTTCATATACATAGTTATGGCTGCTACAAATGATAATAAAAATTACATACTGATGTACACTTGTAGTTGTAACATATAAATGAGTGACGTGTGTATGTACACAATCATATAGAGCTGTGTAACGCGTTGTCACGGATACATATATAGTAAGGTGCCATATTTGACCATCATGTGTTTGCTGTATTTCAGAGATGTCGGGGAAGATACAATCGGATCAATGTATGATTTCAGAAGAGTCTACCTTTATATGAGATGATTGTGAGGAGGAGCCACCGACTACTATACTACATATGGAACTAATTTTATATTGCTTGCAGCGCTTATTAACAAACAATTAAAAAAGTGATACCCTTATGCCTATATTGCATAAGCACTTAATTAACATAATGATGTTGCAAAATAGTGCCTATTGAATTTTTCTTGAGTGTTCTTTAATGACTACTAACATTTTATGACATGGTGTGTTTTTTATATAACAACCATTCCCACTCTGCTAACACATTTGTGTATTCTATTGTGTAATGGAACGTATGACTGTCGAAACTATGTAACAATAATAATAATAATAATAATATGAGCATGTTCATGTATAGGGCTGCTAGTTGTACGCAGCGATTTACAGACACATGTTTCAGCCTGAGGTCCCTGGCCCGTGGAACGTACAAATGTTTTTTTGCCGCATGAGGCACAGGGAGATAAAGTGACTTGGCCAAGGTCACAAGGAGCCCACACCGGGAATTGAACCAGACTCCCCTGCTTCAAACTATCAGTGCCAGTGTGTGTCTTTACTCACTGAGCCACACCTTCTCCCAATGTAAAGGACACTTACAACCAAGTAGCCATTTATATTTAAAATCTCTTGTTACATGGGTATGTAGATAAAATGGTTTGGGACTGTAGCAAATAATGTTACTGGCCAGATGTTATGGTCCCCTCCAATGCATGATGTTCTGAATATGACATCACCATCATGTTATGAAGTACGTTTCTGTGTATATTTCATTAACCTAACTAACTATAGTTTACGGTGTTTATTAATCGTTTAAAAATACATAGTATAGTCAATATGATGATATAAGCTACCATAATAAAGCTGGTGTTATCATTTGTCGGTGTTATACATGGATCCTACACCAATTGATAGAGACACAAACAGTTGTCTTAAAAAGTGTGTCTATGCTAGTGATGAATGTGCTCCCGTAAGTAAACAAATAAGTACAGTTATCCCCTTTTCTCCAAACACCTCTATATTACATGAATGGAAATTATAAGGAAACATACATAAAATGTGATGAAATGTGAGTAATCATTTTGTAATACAATGCACATGAAACCTCAAGAGTAGCTAAATGCATATACATGATACAGAAAGTACATATATGTAACATTTGTGTTTAAACCAATATGTTGGGTTTTTAGTTCAAATAATTATAGGAAGATTGAGGTAGCCACATCTTATGAGAGATGTCAGCAAATATACATACCATGATCAGTCATACTGCAAATATACCTATAATGCAAAGGAACAATATATAAATTGCAAACATTGACATGCCATCTTCAGTACCGTAAACAACACATCAAAGTGTGTATTTGTTGTTAAATGTGCAACACCATGTATATTTAATGACATTCAAAATGTAAATGAGCCTGGTGTACACATCATATGGATGTACATGTTACACTGCACCAATAACATTGTATGTAAGCATACTAGAAGCATGAATGAGTATGGGCATAATATGTGTATTGTGTTAGCATAAGGAACAACACAATGCTAAAATATTAGTGCTTTGTTACCCCAGTTGTATTCACATACACACAACTAAAGTACAATTGAAGAGGGATTATATAACCTGTGCAACAATAACATACCGGTGCCACATCCCTTTGTGCACACAGCAGAGAAAAGAAAGGTGTGCAACCCATATTCATCTGTGTCCTAACAGAAGGTTATATAAAAAAAAAATATTGTTAAGATAACATAATGTAAGTATAAAAGTAGAACTTGGAACATATCTGTTTTTACTTACAAGAAAAAAATGAATTGATGAGATTCTGTCGTGTCTGGCCACCACTGGCTGTTTGTTCATTTTCAGCAGCTACATGGGTGGGATGCTCGTCTACCAAAGGCTCAGCTAGGTCTGATTGTACATTGTGCCTGAGTGCAACATTGTGCAAAATGCAACAGGCAAGGATAATATCAGACACTTTTTGAGGCTTGTATAGAAGAGCCCCACCAGTTCTGTCCAGACACCTAAATCTGGTCTTGAGTAGGCCAAATGTCCTCTCTATAACAGATCTTGTAGATATATGGGCTGCATTGTACCTCTCCTCTGCTTCAGTTTGAGGGTTTAGCACCGGAGTCAAGAGCCACGGCCTAATTCCGTATCCTGAGTCACCTATAATGAATGGAGCACACATAAGCTTACATTAGTGATCAAATTCTACAATGCCAACATTCCTAAATAAAAATGTGTTTTGTGTTATAACATGTAAATGTGTACTCACCCAGCAGCCAACCATATTCAAAATGTCCCTCTTCGAACGCATGGAAGACTGAAGAGTTCCTCAGGATAGAGGAATCGTGACTGGAACCAGGGAATTTGGGTACCACATGCATTATCCTCATCGTGGCATCACATACCACCTGTACATTGAGTGAATGGTAGTGCTTCCGATTGCGGTACACATGCTCACTCTGACTAGGTGCAATCAAAGCAACATGTGTGCAATCGATTGCACCCAGCACACATGGTATCCCTGCTATATTATAAAAGCCAGTCCTGACTTCCAGCCACTCTGTCGCCTCTGTAGGAAAATGAATATAATTCCTAGCGCGTCTATTGAGTGCATAGAGAAACTGGGTCAAGGCCCGCGAGAATGTAGATTGCGAGACCCCGCCCACTATGCCCACAGTTGTCTGGTATGACGCGGAAGCAAGATAATGTAATGAGCACAGCATTTTAACAAGCCCAGGGACTGCACGACCTCTGGCTGTGAAAAAATCTAAATCTCCCCTTATCTCCTGATAAAGAGCTAAGATTGCTGCTGAACTCAAACGATAGCGACTTACAATCTCCTCCTCACTCATCCCATCTAACAGGGTTCTCTCCCTGTACAGACGCGGACGAGGCACAACTTGTCTCCTCTGTCTTCTCCTCTGATCTCCTGTCCCTCTCCCTGTCCCTCGGCCTGTCCCTCTCCCTGTCCCTGTCGTATCCGCGTCACTGTCCCTGTCACTGTCCCTCGGTGTGTCCCTCCCTTGCCCTATATGATTGTCTTCATCATCAAGCATGTCATAGAAAAGAATGTTCCTCCGTCTCCTAAACAATCTCAACATTTTGAAATGAGTAGCTGTGAATGAGCAGGTAATGGGCGTCCTTTAAATAGGTATAATGATGTCAGGTGACATAGTAAAATGCAAGGTTTTACATGAACATAATAAAGTACTTGTGTGGCAAGCTGTGTGCAGTTGTTGTGTGTATTCTGCAGGGAATGATGATATTTGCCAATGATGTGACGTGATGCTTTGTAGAAACATTGCTTGCAAATAAATAGTTGCATGTGCAATGCATGTAAAACTTGTGAACGCAAGAGTCAGTCATGTAATGAGACAAAAAGGCTGAGATTGATGTGGGAAAAGTTTTGTGTAACATGTGTAATTAGCCATGTTATTGTGACATGTTGCCAACAATGAATAGTCGTGTGCATATGCATGCATTTCTGTAAGGAGGATAGTTGGTATAGAATGAGTTAACAAGGTGTCCCAATGCTGAATTACTGTACATGTGTGTATAAGTTAGGTTGAAGTGCTTGTAATGCTACGGTTATAATGTAAATATGCAATGTGATTGCGCGTCCAATAAGTGACGTCATGAAAATAGGGAGGACCAAACGTAGATGTAAACATGAGAATTTAGATGTACATGAACATTTAAAGATGCGTGACACATTACAAGCATTGTGTAATGTAAAGGAACATGAATATACGGTGTATGTGTGACATGTGTGACATGTGTAACATCATGTAAACAATTGTCGATCAATGCAGTAAAATGTGTGCTATGATGTGAGGTTCTCCTTTAAGAGTTGAGTATAGTATTTTCCCTTGCCACATCATCACATGATGAGTAATGTGACCCGCAAATGCTGCAAACATGTAAAAGTATAATGTTATGCAAATAATACACGTCAGCCGTGACACAATGCAGGGAATGCCCCCACACTGTAATGCAAATGACGTTTGTATTGTGAGCAATGAAACGTAAACAGTACTATACTGTTATACGTCCCCGCTCCATTGACTCCATTGATGTACAGAAGATTTTTTTTTTCTAAGTGCCGTTCCGGCAGCCTTAGCGATCGTTCTCCCGTCCAAACTGCCAACTTTAGTTGGCGGGAGAAATCGGCCATAACATCTCAATTTCGTAGTGCCGATCAGCCCCGATAAGCTGTTTTTTTTTGTTGAATCCAGCCGATTTAAAAAAGTGGCGATCAGTGGCGAAAACAGGCTTATCGGCAGCCGACTGGCCATAACAAAATAATCGGCTCCGAAACCTGGCGAAATCAAGCACTTATCGGCGCTTACTGAATCTCAAACCCAATTTTGGCTATAAAATGGTGATAATTCCCTTATCAACGCTTACTGCATGAGGCCCGTAGTACGCATTGTTGTGATTGCAGGCATTCATGCATGGAGTTTTATGATCAGTCAATTTCATCCGTGATGAATGATCTCCCGTAAGTAAAGAAATAACTACAGTTATCCCCTTGTCTCCAAACACCTCTATATTACATTAATGGAAATTATAAGGAAACATACATAAAATGTGATGAAATGTGAGTAATCATTTTGTAATACAATGCACATGAAACCTCAAGAGTAGCTAAATGCATATACATGATACAGAAAGTACATATATGTAACATTTGTGTTTAAACCAATATGTTGGGTTTTTAGTTCAAATAATTATAGGAAGATTGAGGTAGCCACATCTTATGAGAGATGTCAGCAAATATACATACCATGATCAGTCATACTGCAAATATACCTATAATGCAAAGGAACAATATATAAATTGCAAACATTGACATGCCATCTTCAGTACCGTAAACAACACATCAAAGTGTGTATTTGTTGTTAAATGTGCAACACCATGTATATTTAATGACATTCAAAATGTAAATGAGCCTGGTGTACACATCATATGGATGTACATGTTACACTGCACCAATAACATTGTATGTAAGCATACTAGAAGCATGAATGAGTATGGGCATAATATGTGTATTGTGTTAGCATAAGGAACAACACAATGCTAAAATATTAGTGCTTTGTTACCCCAGTTGTATTCACATACACACAACTAAAGTACAATTGAAGAGGGATTATATAACCTGTGCAACAATAACATACCGGTGCCACATCCCTTTGTGCACACAGCAGAGAAAAGAAAGGTGTGCAACCCATATTCATCTGTGTCCTAACAGAAGGTTATATAAAAAAAAATTATTGTTAAGATAACATAATGTAAGTATAAAAGTAGAACTTGGAACATATCTGTTTTTACTTACAAGAAAAAAATGAATTGATGAGATTCTGTCGTGTCTGGCCACCACTGGCTGTTTGTTCATTTTCAGCAGCTACATGGGTGGGATGCTCGTCTACCAAAGGCTCAGCTAGGTCTGATTGTACATTGTGCCTGAGTGCAACATTGTGCAAAATGCAACAGGCAAGGATAATATCAGACACTTTTTGAGGCTTGTATAGAAGAGCCCCACCAGTTCTGTCCAGACACCTAAATCTGGTCTTGAGTAGGCCAAATGTCCTCTCTATAACAGATCTTGTAGATATATGGGCTGCATTGTACCTCTCCTCTGCTTCAGTTTGAGGGTTTAGCACCGGAGTCAAGAGCCACGGCCTAATTCCGTATCCTGAGTCACCTATAATGAATGGAGCACACATAAGCTTACATTAGTGATCAAATTCTACAATGCCAATATTCCTAAATAAAAATGTGTTTTGTGTTATAACATGTAAATGTGTACTCACCCAGCAGCCAACCATATTCAAAATGTCCCTCTTCGAACGCATGGAAGACTGAAGAGTTCCTCAGGATAGAGGAATCGTGACTGGAACCAGGGAATTTGGGTACCACATGCGTTATCCTCATCGTGGCATCACATACCACCTGTACATTGAGTGAATGGTAGTGCTTCCGATTGCGGTACACATGCTCACTCTGACTAGGTGCAATCAAAGCAACATGTGTGCAATCGATTGCACCCAGCACACATGGTATCCCTGCTATATTATAAAAGCCAGTCCTGACTTCCAGCCACTCTGTCGCCTCTGTAGGAAAATGAATATAATTCCTAGCGCGTCTATTGAGTGCATAGAGAAACTGGGTCAAGGCCCGCGAGAATGTAGATTGCGAGACCCCGCCCACTATGCCCACAGTTGTCTGGTATGACGCGGAAGCAAGATAATGTAATGAGCACAGCATTTTAACAAGCCCAGGGACTGCACGACCTCTGGCTGTGAAAAAATCTAAATCTCCCCTTATCTCCTGATAAAGAGCTAAGATTGCTGCTGAACTCAAACGATAGCGACTTACAATCTCCTCCTCACTCATCCCATCTAACAGGGTTCTCTCCCTGTACAGACGCGGACGAGGCACAACTTGTCTCCTCTGTCTTCTCCTCTGATCTCCTGTCCCTCTCCCTGTCCCTCGGCCTGTCCCTCTCCCTGTCCCTGTCGTATCCGCGTCACTGTCCCTGTCACTGTCCCTCGGTGTGTCCCTCCCTTGCCCTATATGATTGTCTTCATCATCAAGCATGTCATAGAAAAGAATGTTCCTCCGTCTCCTAAACAATCTCAACATTTTGAAATGAGTAGCTGTGAATGAGCAGGTAATGGGCGTCCTTTAAATAGGTATAATGATGTCAGGTGACATAGTAAAATGCAAGGTTTTACATGAACATAATAAAGTACTTGTGTGGCAAGCTGTGTGCAGTTGTTGTGTGTATTCTGCAGGGAATGATGATATTTGCCAATGATGTGACGTGATGCTTTGTAGAAACATTGCTTGCAAATAAATAGTTGCATGTGCAATGCATGTAAAACTTGTGAACGCAAGAGTCAGTCATGTAATGAGACAAAAAGGCTGAGATTGATGTGGGAAAAGTTTTGTGTAACATGTGTAATTAGCCATGTTATTGTGACATGTTGCCAACAATGAATAGTCGTGTGCATATGCATGCATTTCTGTAAGGAGGATAGTTGGTATAGAATGAGTTAACAAGGTGTCCCAATGCTGAATTACTGTACATGTGTGTATAAGTTAGGTTGAAGTGCTTGTAATGCTACGGTTATAATGTAAATATGCAATGTGATTGCGCGTCCAATAAGTGACGTCATGAAAATAGGGAGGACCAAACGTAGATGTAAACATGAGAATTTAGATGTACATGAACGTTTAAAGATGCGTGACACATTACAAGCATTGTGTAATGTAAAGGAACATGAATATACGGTGTATGTGTGACATGTGTGACATGTGTAACATCATGTAAACAATTGTCGATCAATGCAGTAAAATGTGTGCTATGATGTGAGGTTCTCCTTTAAGAGTTGAGTATAGTATTTTCCCTTGCCACATCATCACATGATGAGTAATGTGACCCGCAAATGCTGCAAACATGTAAAAGTATAATGTTATGCAAATAATACACGTCAGCCGTGACACAATGCAGGGAATGCCCCCACACTGTAATGCAAATGACGTTTGTATTGTGAGCAATGAAACGTAAACAGTACTATACTGTTATACGTCCCCGCTCCATTGACTCCATTGATGTACAGAAGATTTTTTTTTTCTAAGTGCCGTTCCGGCAGCCTTAGCGATCGTTCTCCCGTCCAAACTGCCAACTTTAGTTGGCGGGAGAAATCGGCCATAACATCTCAATTTCGTAGTGCCGATCAGCCCCGATAAGCTGTTTTTTTTTGTTGAATCCAGCCGATTTAAAAAAGTGGCGATCAGTGGCGAAAACAGGCTTATCGGCAGCCGACTGGCCATAACAAAATAATCGGCTCCGAAACCTGGCGAAATCAAGCACTTATCGGCGCTTACTGAATCTCAAACCCAATTTTGGCTATAAAATGGTGATAATTCCCTTATCAACGCTTACTGCATGAGGCCCGTAGTACGCATTGCTGTGATTGCAGGCATTCATGCATGGAGTTTTATGATCAGTCAATTTCATCCGTGATGAATGATCTCCCGTAAGTAAAGAAATAACTACAGTTATCCCCTTGTCTCCAAACACCTCTATATTACATTAATGGAAATTATAAGGAAACATACATAAAATGTGATGAAATGTGAGTAATCATTTTGTAATACAATGCACATGAAACCTCAAGAGTAGCTAAATGCATATACATGATACAGAAAGTACATATATGTAACATTTGTGTTTAAACCAATATGTTGGGTTTTTAGTTCAAATAATTATAGGAAGATTGAGGTAGCCACATCTTATGAGAGATGTCAGCAAATATACATACCATGATCAGTCATACTGCAAATATACCTATAATGCAAAGGAACAATATATAAATTGCAAACATTGACATGCCATCTTCAGTACCGTAAACAACACATCAAAGTGTGTATTTGTTGTTAAATGTGCAACACCATGTATATTTAATGACATTCAAAATGTAAATGAGCCTGGTGTACACATCATATGGATGTACATGTTACACTGCACCAATAACATTGTATGTAAGCATACTAGAAGCATGAATGAGTATGGGCATAATATGTGTATTGTGTTAGCATAAGGAACAACACAATGCTAAAATATTAGTGCTTTGTTACCCCAGTTGTATTCACATACACACAACTAAAGTACAATTGAAGAGGGATTATATAACCTGTGCAACAATAACATACCGGTGCCACATCCCTTTGTGCACACAGCAGAGAAAAGAAAGGTGTGCAACCCATATTCATCTGTGTCCTAACAGAAGGTTATATAAAAAAAAATTATTGTTAAGATAACATAATGTAAGTATAAAAGTAGAACTTGGAACATATCTGTTTTTACTTACAAGAAAAAAATGAATTGATGAGATTCTGTCGTGTCTGGCCACCACTGGCTGTTTGTTCATTTTCAGCAGCTACATGGGTGGGATGCTCGTCTACCAAAGGCTCAGCTAGGTCTGATTGTACATTGTGCCTGAGTGCAACATTGTGCAAAATGCAACAGGCAAGGATAATATCAGACACTTTTTGAGGCTTGTATAGAAGAGCCCCACCAGTTCTGTCCAGACACCTAAATCTGGTCTTGAGTAGGCCAAATGTCCTCTCTATAACAGATCTTGTAGATATATGGGCTGCATTGTACCTCTCCTCTGCTTCAGTTTGAGGGTTTAGCACCGGAGTCAAGAGCCACGGCCTAATTCCGTATCCTGAGTCACCTATAATGAATGGAGCACACATAAGCTTACATTAGTGATCAAATTCTACAATGCCAACATTCCTAAATAAAAATGTGTTTTGTGTTATAACATGTAAATGTGTACTGCACCGACACACTTTATTCGAGCAAATACCCAGTATGTACCTGGCAGATACCTGGAATGCGCCGCTCCTCACCTCTGACAAGCCCCGTTGCGTTTGCCTTCCCAGCCTGGGTTCATGCCTGGCTGACGGGCGGCTGATCTGTTAAATGATAATGATTAGGATTTAATAGGCTGCAATGCTTCGCGTGTCTACCAGATGGCATAAATTCATGAATTGTAATGCAGTATATATATATATACTGTGCAGTATTGCAGCCAGAGGGAATAAAATACTTCAATCCCTGCTTGGAAAATACCTCAATGTACTTGGGCAGAAAACAGTCACAAACCTCAATACACCCGGGTATACCCGAAATCCTGGGACTAGCCGAGCTCGAATAAAGTGTGTCGCCAGTGTACTCACCCAGCAGCCAACCATATTCAAAATGTCCCTCTTCGAACGCATGGAAGACTGAAGAGTTCCTCAGGATAGAGGAATCGTGACTGGAACCAGGGAATTTGGGTACCACATGCATTATCCTCATCGTGGCATCACATACCACCTGTACATTGAGTGAATGGTAGTGCTTCCGATTGCGGTACACATGCTCACTCTGACTAGGTGCAATCAAAGCAACATGTGTGCAATCGATTGCACCCAGCACACATGGTATCCCTGCTATATTATAAAAGCCAGTCCTGACTTCCAGCCACTCTGTCGCCTCTGTAGGAAAATGAATATAATTCCTAGCGCGTCTATTGAGTGCATAGAGAAACTGGGTCAAGGCCCGCGAGAATGTAGATTGCGAGACCCCGCCCACTATGCCCACAGTTGTCTGGTATGACGTGGAAGCAAGATAATGTAATGAGCACAGCATTTTAACAAGCCCAGGGACTGCACGACCTCTGGCTGTGAAAAAATCTAAATCTCCCCTTATCTCCTGATAAAGAGCTAAGATTGCTGCTGAACTCAAACGATAGCGACTTACAATCTCCTCCTCACTCATCCCATCTAACAGGGTTCTCTCCCTGTACAGACGCGGACGAGGCACAACTTGTCTCCTCTGTCTTCTCCTCTGATCTCCTGTCCCTCTCCCTGTCCCTCGGCCTGTCCCTCTCCCTGTCCCTGTCGTATCCGCGTCACTGTCCCTGTCACTGTCCCTCGGTGTGTCCCTCCCTTGCCCTATATGATTGTCTTCATCATCAAGCATGTCATAGAAAAGAATGTTCCTCCGTCTCCTAAACAATCTCAACATTTTGAAATGAGTAGCTGTGAATGAGCAGGTAATGGGCGTCCTTTAAATAGGTATAATGATGTCAGGTGACATAGTAAAATGCAAGGTTTTACATGAACATAATAAAGTACTTGTGTGGCAAGCTGTGTGCAGTTGTTGTGTGTATTCTGCAGGGAATGATGATATTTGCCAATGATGTGACGTGATGCTTTGTAGAAACATTGCTTGCAAATAAATAGTTGCATGTGCAATGCATGTAAAACTTGTGAACGCAAGAGTCAGTCATGTAATGAGACAAAAAGGCTGAGATTGATGTGGGAAAAGTTTTGTGTAACATGTGTAATTAGCCATGTTATTGTGACATGTTGCCAACAATGAATAGTCGTGTGCATATGCATACATTTCTGTAAGGAGGATAGTTGGTATAGAATGAGTTAACAAGGTGTCCCAATGCTGAATTACTGTACATGTGTGTATAAGTTAGGTTGAAGTGCTTGTAGTGCTACGGTTATAATGTAAATATGCAATGTGATTGCGCGTCCAATAAGTGACGTCATGAAAATAGGGAGGACCAAACGTAGATGTAAACATGAGAATTTAGATGTACATGAACGTTTAAAGATGCGTGACACATTACAAGCATTGTGTAATGTAAAGGAACATGAATATACGGTGTATGTGTGACATGTGTGACATGTGTAACATCATGTAAACAATTGTCGATCAATGCAGTAAAATGTGTGCTATGATGTGAGGTTCTCCTTTAAGAGTTGAGTATAGTATTTTCCCTTGCCACATCATCACATGATGAGTAATGTGACCCGCAAATGCTGCAAACATGTAAAAGTATAATGTTATGCAAATAATACACGTCAGCCGTGACACAATGCAGGGAATGCCCCCACACTGTAATGCAAATGACGTTTGTATTGTGAGCAATGAAACGTAAACAGTACTATACTGTTATACGTCCCCGCTCCATTGACTCCATTGATGTACAGAAGATTTTTTTTTTCTAAGTGCCGTTCCGGCAGCCTTAGCGATCGTTCTCCCGTCCAAACTGCCAACTTTAGTTGGCGGGAGAAATCGGCCATAACATCTCAATTTCGTAGTGCCGATCAGCCCCGATAAGCTGTTTTTTTTTGTTGAATCCAGCCGATTTAAAAAAGTGGCGATCAGTGGCGAAAACAGGCTTATCGGCAGCCGACTGGCCATAACAAAATAATCGGCTCCGAAACCTGGCGAAATCAAGCACTTATCGGCGCTTACTGAATCTCAAACCCAATTTTGGCTATAAAATGGTGATAATTCCCTTATCAACGCTTACTGCATGAGGCCCGTAGTACGCATTGTTGTGATTGCAGGCATTCATGCATGGAGTTTTATGATCAGTCAATTTCATCTGTGATGAATGATCTCCCGTAAGTAAAGAAATAACTACAGTTATCCCCTTGTCTCCAAACACCTCTATATTACATTAATGGAAATTATAAGGAAACATACATAAAATGTGATGAAATGTGAGTAATCATTTTGTAATACAATGCACATGAAACCTCAAGAGTAGCTAAATGCATATACATGATACAGAAAGTACATATATGTAACATTTGTGTTTAAACCAATATGTTGGGTTTTTAGTTCAAATAATTATAGGAAGATTGAGGTAGCCACATCTTATGAGAGATGTCAGCAAATATACATACCATGATCAGTCATACTGCAAATATACCTATAATGCAAAGGAACAATATATAAATTGCAAACATTGACATGCCATCTTCAGTACCGTAAACAACACATCAAAGTGTGTATTTGTTGTTAAATGTGCAACACCATGTATATTTAATGACATTCAAAATGTAAATGAGCCTGGTGTACACATCATATGGATGTACATGTTACACTGCACCAATAACATTGTATGTAAGCATACTAGAAGCATGAATGAGTATGGGCATAATATGTGTATTGTGTTAGCATAAGGAACAACACAATGCTAAAATATTAGTGCTTTGTTACCCCAGTTGTATTCACATACACACAACTAAAGTACAATTGAAGAGGGATTATATAACCTGTGCAACAATAACATACCGGTGCCACATCCCTTTGTGCACACAGCAGAGAAAAGAAAGGTGTGCAACCCATATTCATCTGTGTCCTAACAGAAGGTTATATAAAAAAAAATTATTGTTAAGATAACATAATGTAAGTATAAAAGTAGAACTTGGAACATATCTGTTTTTACTTACAAGAAAAAAATGAATTGATGAGATTCTGTCGTGTCTGGCCACCACTGGCTGTTTGTTCATTTTCAGCAGCTACATGGGTGGGATGCTCGTCTACCAAAGGCTCAGCTAGGTCTGATTGTACATTGTGCCTGAGTGCAACATTGTGCAAAATGCAACAGGCAAGGATAATATCAGACACTTTTTGAGGCTTGTATAGAAGAGCCCCACCAGTTCTGTCCAGACACCTAAATCTGGTCTTGAGTAGGCCAAATGTCCTCTCTATAACAGATCTTGTAGATATATGGGCTGCATTGTACCTCTCCTCTGCTTCAGTTTGAGGGTTTAGCACCGGAGTCAAGAGCCACGGCCTAATTCCGTATCCTGAGTCACCTATAATGAATGGAGCACACATAAGCTTACATTAGTGATCAAATTCTACAATGCCAACATTCCTAAATAAAAATGTGTTTTGTGTTATAACATGTAAATGTGTACTCACCCAGCAGCCAACCATATTCAAAATGTCCCTCTTCGAACGCATGGAAGACTGAAGAGTTCCTCAGGATAGAGGAATCGTGACTGGAACCAGGGAATTTGGGTACCACATGCATTATCCTCATCGTGGCATCACATACCACCTGTACATTGAGTGAATGGTAGTGCTTCCGATTGCGGTACACATGCTCACTCTGACTAGGTGCAATCAAAGCAACATGTGTGCAATCGATTGCACCCAGCACACATGGTATCCCTGCTATATTATAAAAGCCAGTCCTGACTTCCAGCCACTCTGTCGCCTCTGTAGGAAAATGAATATAATTCCTAGCGCGTCTATTGAGTGCATAGAGAAACTGGGTCAAGGCCCGCGAGAATGTAGATTGCGAGACCCCGCCCACTATGCCCACAGTTGTCTGGTATGACGCGGAAGCAAGATAATGTAATGAGCACAGCATTTTAACAAGCCCAGGGACTGCACGACCTCTGGCTGTGAAAAAATCTAAATCTCCCCTTATCTCCTGATAAAGAGCTAAGATTGCTGCTGAACTCAAACGATAGCGACTTACAATCTCCTCCTCACTCATCCCATCTAACAGGGTTCTCTCCCTGTACAGACGCGGACGAGGCACAACTTGTCTCCTCTGTCTTCTCCTCTGATCTCCTGTCCCTCTCCCTGTCCCTCGGCCTGTCCCTCTCCCTGTCCCTGTCGTATCCGCGTCACTGTCCCTGTCACTGTCCCTCGGTGTGTCCCTCCCTTGCCCTATATGATTGTCTTCATCATCAAGCATGTCATAGAAAAGAATGTTCCTCCGTCTCCTAAACAATCTCAACATTTTGAAATGAGTAGCTGTGAATGAGCAGGTAATGGGCGTCCTTTAAATAGGTATAATGATGTCAGGTGACATAGTAAAATGCAAGGTTTTACATGAACATAATAAAGTACTTGTGTGGCAAGCTGTGTGCAGTTGTTGTGTGTATTCTGCAGGGAATGATGATATTTGCCAATGATGTGACGTGATGCTTTGTAGAAACATTGCTTGCAAATAAATAGTTGCATGTGCAATGCATGTAAAACTTGTGAACGCAAGAGTCAGTCATGTAATGAGACAAAAAGGCTGAGATTGATGTGGGAAAAGTTTTGTGTAACATGTGTAATTAGCCATGTTATTGTGACATGTTGCCAACAATGAATAGTCGTGTGCATATGCATGCATTTCTGTAAGGAGGATAGTTGGTATAGAATGAGTTAACAAGGTGTCCCAATGCTGAATTACTGTACATGTGTGTATAAGTTAGGTTGAAGTGCTTGTAATGCTACGGTTATAATGTAAATATGCAATGTGATTGCGCGTCCAATAAGTGACGTCATGAAAATAGGGAGGACCAAACGTAGATGTAAACATGAGAATTTAGATGTACATGAACGTTTAAAGATGCGTGACACATTACAAGCATTGTGTAATGTAAAGGAACATGAATATACGGTGTATGTGTGACATGTGTGACATGTGTAACATCATGTAAACAATTGTCGATCAATGCAGTAAAATGTGTGCTATGATGTGAGGTTCTCCTTTAAGAGTTGAGTATAGTATTTTCCCTTGCCACATCATCACATGATGAGTAATGTGACCCGCAAATGCTGCAAACATGTAAAAGTATAATGTTATGCAAATAATACACGTCAGCCGTGACACAATGCAGGGAATGCCCCCACACTGTAATGCAAATGACGTTTGTATTGTGAGCAATGAAACGTAAACAGTACTATACTGTTATACGTCCCCGCTCCATTGACTCCATTGATGTACAGAAGATTTTTTTTTTCTAAGTGCCGTTCCGGCAGCCTTAGCGATCGTTCTCCCGTCCAAACTGCCAACTTTAGTTGGCGGGAGAAATCGGCCATAACATCTCAATTTCGTAGTGCCGATCAGCCCCGATAAGCTGTTTTTTTTTGTTGAATCCAGCCGATTTAAAAAAGTGGCGATCAGTGGCGAAAACAGGCTTATCGGCAGCCGACTGGCCATAACAAAATAATCGGCTCCGAAACCTGGCGAAATCAAGCACTTATCGGCGCTTACTGAATCTCAAACCCAATTTTGGCTATAAAATGGTGATAATTCCCTTATCAACGCTTACTGCATGAGGCCCGTAGTACGCATTGTTGTGATTGCAGGCATTCATGCATGGAGTTTTATGATCAGTCAATTTCATCCGTGATGAATGATCTCCCGTAAGTAAAGAAATAACTACAGTTATCCCCTTGTCTCCAAACACCTCTATATTACATTAATGGAATTTATAAGGAAACATACATAAAATGTGATGAAATGGGAGTAATCATTTTCTAATACAATGCACATGAAAGCTCAAGAGTAGCTAAATGCATATACATGATACAGAAAGTACATATATGTAACATTTGTGTTTAAACCAATATGTTGGGTTTTTACTACAAATAATTATAGGAAGATTGATGTAGGCACATCTTATGAGAGATGTCAGCAAATATACATACCATGATCAGTCATACTGGAGATATACCTATAATGCAAAGGAACAATATATAAATTGCAAACATTGACATGCCATCTTCAGTACCGTAAACAACACAGCAAAGTGTGTATTTGGTGTTAAATGTGCAACACCATGTATATTTCATGACATTCAAAATGTAAATCAGGCTGGTGTACACATCATATGGATGTACATGTTACACTGCACCAATAACATTGTATGTAAGCATACTAGAAGCATGAATGAGTATGGGCATAATATGTGTATTGTGTTAGCATAAGGAACTACACAATGCTAAAATATTAGTGCTTTGTTACCCCAGTTGTATTCACATACACACAACTAAAGTAAAATTGAAGAGGGATTATATAACCTGTGCAACAATAACATACCGGTGCCACATCCCTTTGTGCACACAGCAGAGAGAAGAAAGGTGTGCAACCCATATTCATCTGTGTCCTACCAGAAGGGTATATAAAAAAACATTATTGTTAAGATAACATAATGTAAGTATAAAAGTAGAACTTGGAACATATATGTTTTTACTTACAAGAAAAAAATGAATTGATGAGATTCTGGCGTGTCTGGCCACCACTGGCTGTTTGTTCATTTTCAGCAGCTACATGGGTGGGATGCTCGTCTATCACAGGCTCAGCTAGCTCTGACTGTACATTGTGCCTGAGTGCAACATTGTGCAAAATGCAACAGGCAAGTATAATATCAGACACTTTTTGAGGCTTGTATAGAAGAGCCCCACCAGTTCTGTCCAGACACCTAAATCTGGTCTTGAGTAGGCCAAATGTCCTCTCTATAACAGATCTTGTAGATATATGGGCTGCATTGTACCTCTCCTCTGCTTCAGTTTGAGGGTTTAGCACCGGAGTCAAGAGCCATGGCCTAATTCCGTATCCTGAGTCACCTATAATGAATGTAGCACACATAAGCTGACATTAGTGATCAAATTGTACAATGCCAACATTCCTAAATAAAAATGTGTTTTGTGTTAGAACATGTAAATGTGTACTCACCCAGCAGCCAACCATGTTCAAAATGTCCCTCTTCGAACGCATGGAAGACTGAAGAGTTCCTCAGGATAGAGGAATCGTGACTGGAACCAGGGAATTTGGGTACCACATGCATTATCCTCATCGTGGCATCACATACCACCTGTACATTGAGTGAATGGTAGTGCTTACGATTGCGGTACACATGCTCACTCTGACTAGGTGCAATCAAAGCAACATGTGTGCAATCGATTGCACCCAGCACACATGGTATCCCTGCTATATTATAAAAGCCAGTCCTGACTTCCAGCCACTCTGTCGCCTCTGTAGGAAAATGAATATAATTCCTAGCGCGTCTATTGAGTGCATAGAGAAACTGGGTCAAGGCCCGCGAGAATGTAGATTGCGAGACCCCGCCCACTATGCCCACAGTTGTCTGGTATGACGCGGAAGCAAGATAATGTAATGAGCACAGCATTTTAACAAGCCCTGGCACTGCACGAACTCTGGCTTTGAAAAAATCTAAATCTCCCCTTATCTCCTGATAAAGAGCTAAGATTGCTGCTGAACTCAAACGATAGCGACTTACAATCTCCTCCTCACTCATCCCATCTAACAGGGTTCTCTCCCTGTACAGACGCGGACGAGGCACAACTTGTCTCCTCTGTCTTCTCCTCTGATCTCCTGTCCCTCTCCCTGTCTCTGTCATATCCGCGTGACTGTCCCTGTCACTGTCACTGTCCCTCGGTGTGTCCCTCCCTTGCCCTATATGATTGTCTTCATCATCAAGCATGTCATAGAAAAGAATGTTCCTCCGTCTCCTAAACAATCTCAACATTTTGAAATGAGTAGCTGTGAATGATCAGGTAATGGGCGTCCTTTAAATAGGTATGTGATGATGTCAGGTGACATAGTAAAATGCAAGGTGTTACATTAACATAATAAAGTACTTCTGTGGCAAGCTGTGTGCAGTTCTTGTTATAAGTATTTGTTGTGTGTATTCTGCAGGGAATGATGATATTTGCCAATGATGTGACTGAAGCTTTGTACAAACATTGCTTGCAAATAAATAGTTGCATGTGCAATGCATGTAAAACTTCTGAACGCAACAGTCAGTCATGTAATTAGACAAAAAGGCTGAGATTGACGTGGGAAAAGTTGTGTGTAACATGTGTAATTAGCCATGTTATTGTGACATGTTGACAACAATGAATAGTCGTGTGCATATGCATGCATTTCTGTAATGAGGATAGTTGGTATAGAATGAGTTTACAAGGTGTCCCAATGCTGAATTACTGTACATGTGTGTATAAGTTAGGTTGAAGTGCTTGTAATGCTACGGTTACAATGTAAACATGCAATGTGATTGAGCGTCCAATAAGTGACGTCATGAAAATAGGGAGGACCCAAAAGTATATGTAAACATGAGAATACAGATGTACATGAACGTTTAAAGATGCGTGACACATTACTAGCATTGTGTAATGTAAAGGAAGATGAATATACTGTGTATGTGTGACATGTGTGACATGTGTAACATCATGTAAATAATTGTCGCTCAGTTCATTAAAATGTGTGATATGATGTGAGGTTCTCCTTTAAGAGTTGAGTATAGTATTTTCCCTTGCCACATCATCACATGATGAGTAATGTGACCCGCAAATGCTGAAAACATGTAAAAGTATAATGTTATGCAAATAATACACGTCAGCTGTGACACAATGCAGGGAATGCCCCCACACTGTAATGCAAATGACATTTGTATTGTGAGTAATAGAACGTAAACAGTACTATACTGTTATACGTCCCCGCTCCATTGACTCCATTGATGTACAGAAGTTTTTTTTTTTCTAAGTGCCGTTCCGGCAGCCTTAGCGATCGTTCTCCCCTCCAAACTGCCAACTTTAGTTGGCGGGAGAAATTGGCCATAACATCTCAATTTCGTAGTGCCGATCAGGCCCGATAAGCTGTTTTTTTTTGTTGAATCCA